>NC_137017.1:18266550-18326550 GCF_032717465.1 Coenobita brevimanus
AAATTTGCTCAATCCAATGGGACGATTCCATTCACTCAACGTTCAAGCCCCTGGAATCCTGGCTTTATCTGATATGCCGAAAACTTTCACCACATTCTGTAGCTTCGCATAAACGTATTCGATAGAGTCAATCCTAACGTTGTCACTTTAAAAAGGGTGCCAAATCCCTGATCGTGCACTTGCTCTCACAACATTCACCCAGCCGGCTCGATCTCTTGTCAGTTCCCTAGCCCCACCGACTTCCATACCTTTCTTCCTCACACTCTCGTCCACCATATCCCACCAGCTTCTCATTTTTCTTTTTCTTAATGCAAGAAAGAAGGAACCAAAGGCCGGAGCCCGCAAACAATTCCTTCAAAGAAAAAACGAAAACAATACAAAAGAGAGCCAAATTCAAGATCCGTTCATTTCGAGATGCCTGGACACACTGCGTTTGAAAGACTGGAAATCATAGCTAGCAGGAAATACAGACAGAGGGAGACAGTTGCAGAGTAGACCTGTTGCATAAATGAAGGACTGGGAGTAATGGTTAACTTTTGCATTAGAGAGTTGGACAGAAAAGGGATGAGAGCTTGTTGCTAGACGTGAGCTACGCACCCGTCGTAGAGATGGAGGGACACTAGCAGACAGTTCAGAGGAGCAGTGACCATTGAAGTAACGATAGAAAAGAGATAAAGATGCAACAGAGCGGTGAAGAGACAGAGGTTGAAGGGAGCCAGTAAGAGGAGGAGAGTTGATGAGACGAAAGCCTTTGACTCCACCCTATTGAAAAGAGCTGTATGTGGGGAGCCATCCCACACATGAGATTTGTCCTCTAAACAGGGGCACATAAAACCCGTGTATAAGGTCAACAACTGTGCAGGGGTAAAGAAGGTACGGAGTTGGCTTAGCACACCTAATCTCTTGGAAGTAGATTTTACAAGAGATGCAATATGATCTTTTCAAGATAAGTTCCGAGTGAAAGAAGCTCCAAGCATGTTCAAGGATGATGCAAGATTGAGCTGGATATTATTAAACATTAGTGGCTACTCCTGTGGAGGATTGTGTCGGGTTGATAGGTGTAAAAACTGAGTTACTGAAGCATAAAAAAAAAACATCAAGATTACTGATACCCCAGTCAGAGATACCAGCCAAGTCAGACATTAGGTGTGCCGTAGCCTATTCCTTGTTTGTTGAAGTAACTGCTGAGATGGACGTTGCGAGAACCGAATGGAAAGGTCTTCCAAGGGTGGAATCATCAGCATACGAATGGATAGGGTTTGATGTACAGCATAGAAGGTCATTAATGAAAAAAAGCAAGAGAGTTGGTGATAGGACAGAGCCCTGAGTAACACCACTGTTGATAGATCTAGGAAAAGAACGATGGCCGTCTACAAGAGCGGCTATAGAACGATCAGAAAGGAAGCTATGGATGAAGGCACAGATAGAAGGATAGAATCGTAAGAGGGCAGTTTGGAAATTAAAGATTTATGCCAAACTCGATCGAAAGCCTTTGAGATGTCAAGTGCAATGGCAAAGCTTTCGCCAAAGTCCCAAAAGGAGGATGACCAGGAGTCTGAAAGGTAGATGAGAAGATCGCCAGCGGAGCGTCCCTGACGGAACCCATAGTGACGATCAGAGAGAAGGTTGTGATAGGTATGTGATACGAGACTGAGTGAATGAGGTTTCGGTATGAGTCAGAAAGAATGGTTCATTAAACCTGGTTATCTGAATGTTACTTTCCGTTCTGATGAGAGTGAATGAAGCAAAGAGTAAATGAAGCATGATTGTGAGACTTTGAGGACTTTTATGCATGGTCGCGGAGCGTTCAGACGTGTTTCTCTGGCTCTCCTCTAGCTGCAGGGTTGCCTCACCGGCGTTAGCTTTGTTTTGTCCGCCACTAGGGCGTTTTTCAATAAAGTTAGGTTAGCTAGACCTCATTTTCCTCCCTGGCCTTAGTAGATATAGTAGGTGTCTATATCTAATTACTGAGATTGCCTTTGCTTACTCACCTCTGGAGTGTACCCCCCACTGATCGCTCTGGGGTGAGTTATACACAGGCGCTTCCTCCCGAGAGTGGTTTGAGAGGATAATTTCAGACTAGGTGTTTTTTCCCCGGGCAATTTCTCCTTTGGTTGTTTTTCTCTTTCTTCCCACTTCCCCCTCACGGGGGAAGTGGTAACTATGGCGGACGCCACAACTGCCTCCCCCCCCTTCAGGGGGGGAGGTAGTCCTGACCGACCCCCGACTGCTGCACGGATGGACTGCCCCCAGACTGAACGGCCCCAGACACCTACCCGCCTTGACATCAATGTAAAAAACGCCGAGTTTGTACAGATTCATGCGGTTGGTTCCACTCCCCTGTCCAGCCTCAATCCCTTCATCATCAAGAAGGTGAATGATGGGTGTGCAGGTGAGGTGGAACAAGTGAAAAAACTTGCGAGTGGAGACTTTCTTGTTAAAACCATGAATTCTGCCCAGGTCAAGGATTTGCTGAAACTGAGGAAGTTCCACTGTCACGATGTCCAAACAACGATCCCGCACGCCATGAATTCCTGCAAGGGTGTTATCACCTGCAGGGATCTTGTGCTTATGGAGGAGGAAGAAATCGTGCAGGAACTTTCTCAGCAAGATGTAATAGAGGCCAGATTCATCACAAGATTTTCAGAAGGCATAAGAACAAAGACCGCAACTGTTGTTTTGACTTTTGGAAAGGTATCTCTCCCAACCAATGTGAAAGTTGGATATGAAATAGTAAATGTCAGACCATACATCCCGAACCCCCTTCGTTGTGCAAAGTGTCAACTCTATGGACACCATGAAAAGGCTTGTCGGGCTTCCAACATTGTGTGGCAAGTGCGCGACTGTAGGTCACTCTGCTGACACCTGTACGTCCGAGACTGAATGCTGCTTTCACTGCAAGGATGCTCACTCCACTTCCTCGAGGGTTTGTCCCAAGTGGAAGGAGGAGAAAGAGGTCTGCACAGTGAAGGCAACACAGGGCATATCCTTTTACGATGCAAGGAAGAAGGTGAAGGAGTTGCATGCAACTCCCAAGCCTAATGTCTCCTATGTATCGGCGGTTGTGTCCCGTCCCGTGATGTGCACCGTGGAGACACAGACTGACCTTACCTTCGCTCCACATGCCACATGCCCTACCTCTAAGTCTAGACCCCCTGTACATTCCAACTCTCTTACAGACATCCCTGTCGCCACTTCTTACTCTCAGGCTGCTGCTGCTCCTTCGCAGTCGGTGCAGCCAAAATCGAAGCCCGACAAGTCTGATAAGATTAATCTGACCACCCTCACCAAGCCGGCACGTCCTCATGTCCTTCCCGCTCCTGGTCCAGCGAGGGAGAGAAAGAATAGCTCTTCCTCGGTGGAGTCTGGGAGCCTTGTCATTGATGAGAATATGGAGGTTTCCATGAGTAAGCACCGGGATAGGTCCCCCGGCAGTCGCTCGCCTTCTGGCAGGCGACAAAAAAAGATGAAGCACACTGGCCCCCAACAGAAATCTTAAACCACCGCATTCACTCTATTACAGTGGAACTGTAGAGGTATTGGGAATAAGTTACACAATATAGCAATCTTGCTGTCAATACACAGGCCAGATGTTGTTTGTTTACAGGAGACGCGCCTGGAGGATCATCCTGATCCTCCACAGTTCAAACACTACCACTCGTATAGAAGATATGAAGGTCACGGAGTTGCCATTTACACACACAAATCACACCCACACACGGAAGTGATTCTAAATTCTACTCTGGAAGCTGTCGCGTGCAGAGTAAAATTTAATAACACGTATCTGTCTATTTGCTC
Organism: Coenobita brevimanus; assembly: GCF_032717465.1. Classification (NCBI taxonomy): domain Eukaryota; kingdom Metazoa; phylum Arthropoda; class Malacostraca; order Decapoda; family Coenobitidae; genus Coenobita; species Coenobita brevimanus. The sequence continues at coordinate 18,270,349 of NC_137017.1, forward strand.
TCTGTACGAAGGGGAAGACAGGAGGAAGCAACTCCTGTGAGAAGAGTGGAGAAATTGCAAGATAGTGAGAAAATGACAGAGTATAAGAGCGCAGTGGAAGAAAGATTGGGAAGGTATGAGCTAGAGCAGATGGAAGGGGTGGAAGATGTATGTAAGATATTTACGGAAGAGATAGGCGCAGCGTGTGAGGTGGTTTGTGGAGTGAGGAGGAGATGCAAGGGTGTGCAAGGGACAGCATGGTGGAATGATGAGGTGAAACGAGCTGTGGAACAAAAGAAGAAGGCATATGATGAATGGCTGGCGAGTAGAGGTAGGGGAGAAGATGAGAGAGAGAAGAGAGAGGTATATGTGAGCAGGAGAAGGGAGGTGAAGAGACTGGTGAAGGAGAGTAAGAAGAAAGTGGATGAAGAGTTTGGGAGGAATCTGAGTGTGAAATGGAGGGAGAGTAAGAAATTGTTTTGGAAGGAGGTAAAGAAAGTAAGGCAGTGTGAAAGGGGAAATAGTAGGGGAGTGAAAGATAGGAATAATAGATTGTTGGTGGAGAAGAGAGAGAAATTGAGGAGATGGAAGGAACACTTTGAGGATTTGTTGAATGTAGAGAGTGAGAGCAATGCAAGTATAAGTGGTTGGGGAATAGCTGGGAGAAGAAGAGATGAGAGGAGGGAGGAAGAGATCAGTAGGGTGGAAGTAGTGGAAGCAATGAAGAAGATCAAGCTAGGAAAGGCCCCAGGAATTGATGGAGCGTGTGGTGAAATGCTTAGGTATGGGGATGAGATTGTTGTGGAGTGGATATGGAAGTTGTGTAGATTGGCTTGGGAAGAGGGAAGGGTTCCAGAGGACTGGAAATCAGGTATAATTGTTCCTCTGTACAAAGGAAAAGGAGAGAGAGAAGTATGTGGTAACCATAGGGGTATTTGCCTTCTTAGTGTGACTGGTAAAATATATGGTAGAATACTCATTGATAGGGTTAGGCATATGACAGAGGAGCTAGTTGGAGAAGAACAAGGGGGGTTTAGGAAGGGAAAAGGGTGTGTAGATCAGATATTTGTTCTAAGATGTTTAGTGGAGAAGTATCTAGAGAAGGGAAGGAAAGTGTATGCTGCCTTCATGGACTTGGAGAAAGCTTATGACAGAATAGATAGGCAAGGTATGTGGAAGGTATTAAGAATATATGGAGTGGAGGGGAAATTGTTGAGTGCTGTGAAGAGTATGTGCAAGGGAGCTAGGGCTACGGTGCTAGTGGATGGTGAGCTGAGTGAGTTCTTTGATCTCAGTGTGGGACTGAAACAGGGGTGTGTGATGTCTCCATGGCTGTTTAATATATACATTGATGGGGTTGTAAAAGAGGCGCAAGGCAGGGCAGTGGATGTGGGGCTGGCCCTAATGAATGAGGGTGAGATTTGGAAGCTTCCGGTGTTGCTGTTTGCTGATGATACAGTATTGTTGAGTGAAGATGAATGGAAGTTGCAAGGTTTGGTGAATGAATTTGGGTCAGTGTGTAGGAGGAGGAAGCTGAAAGTTAATGTAAACAAAAGTAAAGTTATAGTGTTTGAGAGGAATGAAGTCACAGAATGTACAGTGAGGTTGGATGGTGAGGATATGGAGAGTTTGAGTGCATTCAAGTACTTAGGTAGTGTGATGAGTAAGGATGGAACTTTGGGGGATGAAGTACGTGAAAGGGTACAGCAGGGAAGGAAGGTTGTTGGTACACTGAAAGCAGTGATGAGAAATAGGGAGGTGAGTATGGAAGTTAAGAAGTCACTGCATGATGGTATTGTGATCCCTACCCTGACGTATGGAAGCGAGGCGTGGACATTGCAAGAGGGGAACAAGTCAAGAGTGAGAGCAGTGGAAATGAGTTACTTGAGAGGAGCATGTGGAGTGACGTGGAGGGACAGGTTGACGAATGAAGAAGTGAAGGAACGTTGTGGGGTGGATGTGGATGTGGTTGAGAAGATTAGGAGAAATACACTGAGGTGGTTTGGACATGTGGAGAGAATGGAGAATGAAAGACTGACTAAGAGGGTGTATGTAGGTGAGGTGGAGGGAGGGAGAGGGAGGGGCAGACCGAGGATGAGGTGGAGGGATGGAGTTGAGAGGTATATGAGGGAGAGGGGGGTGAGTTGGGGGGAGGGTAGTCAAATGGTGGGTGACAGAGTGACTTGGAGGTGTTTTGTCTGCGGCCACCCTTTGCGGGATTAGGGCGTCGGGCTATAGATAGATAGATAGATAGAGACTGTCCTCCACATGGCCCCATTGATAGTGATGCTTTAAATTCACTAGTTGAACATCTGCCTCGAAATAAGTTAGTGCTGGGCGATTTTAAAGCCCATCACTATCAATAGGGCAGCTTGAGGATTGATGGTCGTGGGGAGCAAGTAGCCGACCTAATACTACAGTCCAACCTCTGTCTTCTGAACGATGGTAGAGCGACTCTTGTAGATGATCGTACTGGTAACTTTTTGGCCATTGACTTATCTTTGGCCTCCCCTGGTATACATCAAGATCTCTCATGGGACCCTTACGACGACTCCTTGGGAAGTGATCATTTATCCATCTGTCTTTCTTATACACGCGACATCATTTCGGACCCTCCACCTCCAAAATTTAACTATAAGAAAGCAGATTGGGAATCCTTCTCAAGGATCGCCAATTTAGATATATCTGGGGAGACCATAGATGTTAAGGTCGAAAATATAACTACTTCCATATTACATGCAGTTGAGGCTGCTATTCCCAAGACTTCTACAGTTCATGCGAAGCATAGAGCACATTGGTGGACGCCAGGTCGCCGACAAGCATTAAGAAAACGCAATAGGAGATACAGGATTTTTGATAGTCAGCCGACTGAAGAAAATTTTATTGCATACACACAGGCACGGGCTGAGGCAAGGAGAATAATAAGAAGGGCCAAACGTGACTCCTGGTGGTCCTTTGTGTCCACGGTGACTCGTACAACACCATTAAGTAAAGTCTGGTCCACCATAAGATTATTAAATAATAAACGCCCATACTTCCCTGTGACCACCTTGCAGGTGAATAACACCACCTATGACGAGCCCGTGGACGTTGCTAACATCCTCGCCAAGAGTTTTTCTCATATAAGTAGCTCAGCCAATTATGACCCGCGTTTCCAACATTATAAACGCACGGCTGAGCTACAGATATTAGACTTTGCCACAGAAGACGTAGACTCCCCGTGCAACCAAGAGTTTACGCTAGATGAACTGCTCCTTGCCCTTAAATCCTGTAAAGACACCAGCCCTGGACCAGACACCATCATGTACGGTATGATCCAGCATCTTAATCAGGACAACCTGATTAAGATGTTAGGATTGTACTATGAGATTTGGGCGTCTCGAACGTTCCCAAACTCATGGTACTTTGCACACGTCATACCGATACCCAAAGAGGCTGGTTGTCTTGTGAATCCCACTTCATTTCGTCCTATTGTGTTGACTTCTTGTCTATGTAAGGTCATGGAACGTATGGTTAACAATAGGCTTCTTTTTGTTTTAGAGTCGAAGAATTTGTTAAATGATCAACAATGTGGATTCCGTAAATACAGAAGTTCACTAGATCATTTAATGAATTTGGAGCATTGTATTGCAGAGGCATTTGCCAATAAAGAATTCATGATAGGGGTGGTCTTGGACATCCATACAGCCTATGACATGACCTGGCGACGCGGTATACTAATGAAGCTCTATGCTTATGGTTTAAGAGGAAATTTGCCTGTTTTTATTTCAAATTTCTTAAGGGACAGAACTTTTTCTGTCAAATTGCCCCGTAACGTAACATCGGATATATTTATCCAGGAAAACGGGGTGCCACAGGGAAGTGTGCTTAGTCATACTTTATTTAGTATTATGATCAATGATATTCTGTCATCAGCTCCCATCCCGAGGACTCTTAAATACTCGCTCTATGCTGACGATTGTGCAATATGGCACTCTTCCCGTAATGCACAATTTTCGGCTGGGCGGATTCAAGCAGCCCTTGACTCCGTCCACCAATGGGCCTTGCAGTGGGGATTTAAGTTTTCCGTACGTAAGTGTGCCGCTATAGTCTTCACTAATAGTAACGTACCTAATTTGTGCTTAACTTTGGATAATCAGGCGGTACCTTTTCAAAATTCTGTAAAATTTTTAGGAATACATTTTGATCGTAGAATGAATTTTAAACTTCACGTTAATACTTTGCTTGCTCGTTGTGATAAACCGTTAAATGTCCTCAAGTACCTAGTGGGTACTACCTGGGGTGCCGACAGAAAATCTTTATTAATGGTGTATAAGTCCCTTATTCGATCGAAGCTAGACTATGGCGCACAGATGTATGGCTCGGCATCCAATGCCACGCTGAAAGGATTGGATGTGTTACAGAATAAATGTTTGCTAATGTGTCTTGGAGCCGTCCGGTGTACCCGTGTGACTCGTATGGAAGTGGAGGCGAATGTGCCTCCCCTCCGTACTCGCCGTGACCACCTGGCCTTGTCCTACAGCGTAAGGACATTAAGGAAAAGTAATATCGGCAATGTGGCCTGTACCCCCCTGCGTCAATACCACCACCTTCTGCGGGGGATGCGTCGGCCACTTGCCGTTCGCCTCCACTTACTGACTCAGGAGCTTGGTGTGGACCCCAGTGACTGTGACAAGTTGGTGTTTAAAAAGATAGCGTCTTGGGAGCCACCCGGCTTTACAGTAGATGTCTCATGGCTCCCAGCACCAAAGGCCAAGGCGCCAGAGGCGGAGGTCCACCACTTGTTTCGTAACATCATTGTTCGTCACTTGGGGTCCCATCAATTGTACACCGACGGCTCCAAGTCGAGCGAATGTGTGGGTGCAAGTGTGTGGTCGACTGAATGTGCACTTAGGTATCGGTTGCCGACTCATACATCTGTGTTTACCTCCGAACTTTTTGCTATTGACAAAGCCATAGACTATGCTCTCAATTCTAGGCATGACTCATTTGTCATATTTTCAGATTCAAAATCAGCCCTTCAGGCAACTGCATCTTGTACTACGGACTCTCACGAGATCCAGGGCCGCATCGTTAATAAGTTGCATTCATGCAACAAGTCATTCACGCTGATCTGGGTGCCTGGTCATTGTCGTATCTACGGCAATGAGCAGGCTGACTTACTTGCAAAGTCGGCTGTAGAGCTCGAGGAGACTTGGGACGTTCCTCGTGATCAACGGTCGAGTCTCTCTCTCGGAAAGAAATCAATAAATCTTCTGTGGCAAGGTCAGTGGACCAGACTAAATATTCCGACCTGTAAGCCGTACCTGGGTTACTGGGACACCGCCAACCGCCCCAGTCGCCTGGAAGAAAAAGTGTTGGCACGGTTGCAGCTCAATGCCACCATTTTAACACATATGAAACCTTATATGGAAAGACGCTTCCCACCGCACTGTGACATCTGTGATGCGGTGTTATCTATCAGTCATATCATCCTGCGCTGTCGGCGATTTATTCGTGAAGGTGCTTCACTTATAAATTACTGCGGCGCAGCAGACGTCCCCTTCACCCTGTCCACCATCCTGGGTGATGGGGACATTGTTATGACTGATAAATTGATGGCTTTCTTGAGAGAGACCGGACTGATCAGAGTGATGTGACTTTTTTACTGTGTGGTCATGGTTTTTATCAACTGTAAATATGTATATTTTGTAATATTAATTAGGGTTGACAGTTGACATATTTTAAATAGTTCCTCCTCCCACTGATCTATTTCTAATATAGATGTCCCCTACATTAAGCCAAGTTCCTCGCCTGACAGTCACTAGCTGATGAGTGCCAGTGTGCAATATAGGAAGCTATTGGGCACTTGCAGTCGATGGTGGTCTGCTGGGAGAGGTTCTTCACTTATTGTATAAATTTTGTAAATACATTATACTATCCTGCTTAAGTTATTCTAATTAGGGCCGACAGCTGACGTATATGGAAATGTTCCTGACTCGTCTGGTACCCTTTCATATACTGATGTCCCCTATGTTAGGTTGTGCCTCGACTGACAGTCACCAGGTGATGAGTGCAGGTATATCATGTAGAAAGGCATAACATATCTGCAGTCGATGGTGCTCTGTTAGTCGAGGTATTTTTATCATTAGTTTAAGCCTAGCTATTTGTCTCTGTAGGATTTAGTATAGGTTAGCGATTTGTCTGTTAGGTGATTAGTTTTAGGGTCTTTAGATTAGTTTGTCTTTATAATATAAGGTATAAAAAATATAAAACCAAGAAAAAATTTAAAAAAAATAAAAATACAAAAAAATAAATAAAATTAAAATTCTTATATATATATATATATATATATATATATGTACGTTTGCATGAAAGTGTGTCTGTATGTATGCATGGAAGTGTGTGTGTGTGTGTGTGTGTGTGTGTGTGTGTGTGTGTATATGTTTGTATATATATGTATATATGTTTAAATGTATATACATATATATAGATATATATGGCCTTAATAACCAGGGGCTTCGGCCTCAATGGTTGATAGGCCGGGGAGAAAAAAAAAAAAAAAAAAAGAGACTTTGAGAAGTTATATATAGAGGCCTGAATGGGCTGGGGGGGGGGGTCTGCTGGGCGAGGTTCTTCACTTTTTGTATAAATTATGTAAATACATTATACCATCTTGCTTAAGTTATTCTAATTAGGGCCGACAGCTGACGTATATGGAAATGTTCCTGACTCGTCTGGTTCCCTTTCATATATTGATGTCCCCTGTATTAGGTTGTGCCTCGACTGACAGTCACCAGGTGATGAGTGCAGGTATGTCATGTAGAAAGGCATTACATATCTGCAGTCGATGGTGTTCTTTTGGTCGAGGCTTTTTTACCATTAGTGTAGGTCTAGTTATTTGTCTCTTAGGACTTAGTATAGGTTAGCGATTTGTCTGTTAGGTGATTAGTTTTAGGGTCTTTATATTAGGCATTTTTGTTTATAAGTAATATAAGGTTAAAAATATAAAAAATTACCAAAAAAAAATAATTAAAAAAAATACAAAAAAATAAAAATAAAATAAAAATTATTATATATATATATATATATATATATATGTACGTGTGCATGAAAGTGTGTATGTTCCTATGCATGGATGTGTGTATGTATGTATTTATGTATATATATATATGTTCGTATATATATGTATATATATGTCAATATATACACATATATATAATTTTGCCTTAATGACCAGGGGCTCCGGCCTCAATGGTCGATAGGCAAAAAAAAAAAAAAAAAAGCTGGGGGGGAGACTTTTATGCATGGTTGCGGAGAGAACAGACGTGTTTCCTGAGCTCTCCTCTAGCTATAGGGCTGCCTCACCGGCATAGATTTTGCATTTTCCGCCACTAGGGCGTTTTTTAAATAATGTTAGGATTAGTTAGTTCTCATTTTCCTCCCCTCCCTGTTAGAGATACAATAGGTTTTTGTATCTATTTCCTGAGTTTACCTTTGCTTATCGCCCACGGAGGGTCCCCCCCACTGATCGCTCTGGGGCGTAAACGAACACGGTCGGGCCTCCCTGGAGTGGTTTGAGAGGGCAACCTCAGATTTAGGTGTTTTGCCCCTGGTTGTTGGTCCCTTGTTTCTCTTCTCACCTTCTTCCCACTTCCCCCGTTAGGGGGGAGTGGTACTATGGAGGACGCCCCTACTGCCTCCCCCCCCATCGGGGGGGGAGGTAGTCCTGACCGACCCTCGACTAACCAATGGACGGACTGTCCCCTGACTGAACGGCCCCGGACCAGAGCTTTAGATATAAGTGTACATAACACTGAGTTTGTCTTGATTCACGCGGTTGATTCTACTCCCCTGTCCAGACTCAATCCCTTCATCATCAAGAAGGTGATTGATGGGTGTGCAGGTGAGGTGGAACAAGTTAAAAAACTTGCAAGTGGAGATCTCTTGGTAAAGACTATCAATTCTGCCCAGGTAAAGGACTTGCTGAAACTGAGGAAGTTCTACAGTTACGATGTCTAGACGACGATCCACCACTCCATGAATTCCTGCAAGGGTGTTATCACCTGCAGGGATCTGGTGCTTATGGAAGAGGAAGAAATTGTACAGGAACTTGCTCAGCAAGATGTAATAGAGGCCAGATTTATTACAAGATTTTCGGAAGGTATAAGGACGAAGACCGCAACAGTTGTTTTGACTTTTGGAAAAGTATCTCTTCTAGCCAATGTGAAAGTTGGATACGAAATTTTCAATGTCAGACCATACATCCCGAACCCCCTTCGTTGTGCAAAATGTCAGATATATGGACACCATGAAAAGGCTTGTCGGTCTTCTAACCTAGTATGTGGCAAGTGCACGGCTGTAGGCCATTCTGCTGACCACTGTACATCAGAGAATGAATGTTGCTTTCACTGCCAGGGGGCTCACCCCACTTCCTCTCGGGTTTGTCCCAAGTGGAAGGAGGAGAAAGAGGTCTGCACAGTGAAGGCAACTGAGGTCATATCCTTTTACGATGCTAGGAAGAAGGTGAAGGAGTTGCATGCAACTCCCAAACCTAATATCTCCTATGCATCGGCGGTTGTGTCCCGTCCTGTGATGTGCACTGTGGAGACACAGACTGACCTTACATTCGCTCCTCATGCCCCACGCCCTACCTCTCAGTCTGTGTCTCCACAGTGCACATCACAGGACGGGACACAACCCTGTTGCCACTTCATACTCGCAGGCTGCCGCTGCTCCTTCGCAGTCAGTGCGGCCAAAACAGAAGCCTGACAAGTCAGATAAAATTAACTTGACCACCCTCGCCAAACAGTCACGTCCTCATGTCCTTCACGCTCCTGGTCCAGCGAGGGAGAGAAAGAATAGCTCTTCCTCGGTGGATTCTGGGAGCCTTGTTATTGATGAGAATATGGAGATCTCCACGAGTAAGCACCGGGAAAGGTCCCCCGGTAGCCACTCGCCTGGTGGCGGGAGGCATAAAAAAACTAAGAGCACTGGCCATCCTCGTAAATCGTAAACCGTCACTTTCACTGTATTACAGTGGAACTGTAGAGGTGTCGGGAATAAGTTACCAAATATAGCAATCTTGCTGTCAATACACAGGCCAGACGTTATTTGTTTACAGGAGATGCGCCTAGAGCATCACCCTGATCCTCCACAGTTAAAACACTACCACTCATATAGATGATATGCAGGTCACGGAGTCGCCGTATACACACACAAATCACACCCACAAACGGAAGTGATTCTAAATTCTACTCTGGAAGCTGTCACGTGCAGAGTAAAATTTAATAACACATATCTGTCTATTTGCTCTCTGTACTGTCCTCCACACGGCCCCATTGATAGTGATGCTTTAAATTCACTAGTTGAACATCTACCTGGGAATAAGTTAGTGCTGGGCAACTTTAACGCCCATCACTATCAATAGGGTAGCTTGAGGATCGATGGTCGTGGGGAGCAAGTAGCCGACCTAATACTACAGTCCAACCTCTGTCTTCTGAACGATGGTAGAGCGACTCGTGTAGATGATTGTACTGGTAACTTTTCGGCCATTGACTTATCTTTGGCCTCCCCTGGTATACATCAAGATCTCTCGTGGGACCCTTACGACGACTCCTTGGGAAGTGATCATTTACCTATCTGTCTTTCTTCTACACGCGACATCGTTTCGGACCCTCCACCTCCAAAATTTAACTATAAGAAAGCAGATTGGGAATCCTTCTCAAGGATCGCCAATTTAGATATATCCGGGGAGACCATGGATGTTAAGGTCGAAAATATAACTACTTCCATATTACATGCAGCTGAGGCTGCTATTCCCAAGACTTCTACAGTTCATGCGAAGCATAGAGCACATTGGTGGACGCCGGATTGCCGACAAGGATTAAGAAAACGCAATAGGAGATACAGGATTTTTGATAGTCAGCCCACTGAGGAAAACTATATTGCAAACAAACAGGCACAGGCTGAGGCAAGGAGAATAATAAGAAGGGCCAAACATGACTCCTGGCGGTCCTTTGTGTCCACGGTGACTCGTACAACACCATTACGTAAAGTCTGGTCCATTATAAGAATATTAAATAATAGAGGCCCATATTTCCCGATCACCACCCTTCAAGAAAATATTAAAATATATGACGAGCACGTGGACGTTGCTAACATCCTCGCCAGGAGTTTTTCTCATGTAAGTAGCTCAACCAATTATGACCCGCGTTTTCAACAACATAAACGCATGGCTGAGCTACAGATATTAGACTTTGCCACAGAAGACGTAGTCTCCCCGTACAACCAAGAGTTTACGCTAGATGAACTGCTCCTTGCCCTTAAATCCTGTAAAGACACCAGCCCTGGACCAGACACCATCACGTACGGTATGATCCAGCATCTTAATCAGGACAACCTGATTAAGATGTTAGCATTGTACAATGAGATTTGGGCGTCTCGAACGTTCCCAAACTCATAGCACTTTGCACACGTCATAACAATACCCAAAGAGGCTGGTCGTCTTATGAATCCCACTTCATTTCTTCCTATTGTGTTGACTTCTTGTCTACGTAAGGTCATGGAACGTATGGTAAACAATAGGCTTCTTTTTGTTTTAGAGTAAAAGAATTTGTTAAATGATCAACAATGTGGCTTCCGTAAATACAGAAGTTCACTAGATCATTTAATGAATTTGGAGCATTGTATTGTAGAGGCTTTTGCCAATAAAGAATTCATGATAGGGGTGTTCTTAGACATCCATAAAGCCTATGACATGACATGGCGACACGGTATACTAATGAAGCTCTATGCTTATGGTTTAAGAGGAAATTTGCCTATTTTTATTTCAAATTTCTAAAGGAACAGGACTTTCTCTGTCAAATTGCCCTGTAACGTAACATCGGATATATTTATCCAGGAAAACGGGGTGCCACAGGGAAGTGTGCTTAGTCCTACTTTATTTAGTATTATGATCAATGATATTCTGTCATCAGCTCCCATCCCGAGGAATCTTAAATACTCGCTCTACGTTGACGATTGTGCAATATGGCACTCTTCCCGTAATGTACAATTTTCGTCTGGGCTGATTCAAGCAGCCCTTGACTCCGTCCACCTATGGGCCTTGCAGTGGGGATTTAAGTTTTCCGTCCGTAGGTGTGCCGCTATAGTCTTCACTAATCGTAACGTGCATAATTTGTGCTTAACTTTGGATAATCAGGCGGTACCTTTTCAAAATTCTGTAAAGTTTTTGGGAATACATATTGATCGCAGAATGAATTTTAAACTTCATGTTAATACTTTGCTTGCTCGTTGTGATAAACCGTTAAATATCCTCAAGTACCTAGCGGGTACTACCTGGGGTGCCGACAGAAAATCTTTATTAATGGTGTATAAGTCCCTTATTCGATCGAAGCTAGACTATGGCGCACAGGTGTATGGCTCGGCATCCGATGCCACGCTGAAAGGATTGGATGTGTTACATAAAAAATGTTTGCGAATGGGTCTTGGAGCCGTCCAGTGTACCCGTGTGGCTCGTACGGAAGTGGAGGCGAATGTGCCTCCCCTCCGTATTCGCTGTGACCACCTGGCCTTTTCCTACGGCGTAAGGACATTTAGGAAAAGTAATATCGGCAATGTGACCTGTACCCCCCTGCGTCAATACAATCACCTTCTGCGGGGGGTGCATTGGCCACTTGCCGTTCGCCTCCACTTACTGACTCAGGAGCTTGGTGTGGACCCCAGTGACTGTGACAAGTTGGTGTTGAAAAAGATAGCGCCTTGGGAGCCACCCGGCTTTACAGTGGATGTCTCATGGCTCCCAGCACCAAAGGCCAAGGCGCCGGAGGCGGAGGTCCACCACTTGTTTCGTAACATCATTGTTCGTCACTTGGGGTCCCATCAATTGTACACCGACGGCTCCAAGTCGAGTGACTGTGTGGGTGCAAGTGTGTGGTCGACTGAATGTGCACTTAGGTATCGGTTGCCGACTCATACATCTGTGTTTACCTCCGAACTTTTTGCTATTGACAAAGCCATAGACTATGCTCTCAATTCTAGGCATGACTCATTTGTCATATTTTCAGATTCAAAATCAACCCTTCAGGCAATTACATCTTGTACTACGGACTCTCACGAGATCCAGGGCCGCATCATTAATAAGTTGCATTCATGCAACAAGTCATTCACGCTGATCTGGGTGCCTGGTCATTGTCGTATCTACGGCAATGAACAGGCTAACTTACTTGCAAAGTCGGCTGTAGAGCTCGAGGAGACTTGGGACGTTCCTCGTGATCAACGGTCGAGTCTCTCTCTCGGAAAGAAATCAATAAATCTTCTGTGGCAAGGTCAGTGGACCAGACTAAATATTCCGACCTGTAAGCCGTACCTGGGCTACTGGGACACCGCCAACCGCCCCAGTCGCCTTGAAGAAAAAGTGTTGGCACGGTTACGGCTCAATGCCACCATTTTAACACATATGAAACCTTATATGGAAAGACGCTTCTCACCGCACTGTGACATCTGTGATGCGGTGTTATCTATCAGTGCTGCTTGCAAATACCGGACAAGAGCTTGGTAGACTAGTGAGGAGTTTTGCTGATGTCTGTGAGCATCGTGCCTTGTGAGTAAATGTAGAAAAGGGTTAATTGATGGTAATCGAGAGAAGTTGGCTCCCAGTGTGATGTTACAGTGAATGGAGAGAAACTTGAATAGATGAGAGAGTTCAAATACCTGCGTACAGTGATAAAAGAGAGGAAACTGTGCAAAAGAAGTGGAAAGTAGTGTGACACAAGGAAGGAAAGTAGCTGGTGCTATGAAGGCCTTGATAAGAAATGGAGGTTTGTGTGTCACAGATGCACGAGGCTTACATGGAGGAGTGTTAGTGACAGCTTTAACATATGGATGTGAGACTATGGTGTGGCATGAAAATGAAAATTCAAGAGTGAGAGCAGTGGAGATGGGACTTCTGAGGAATGTAAGTGAAGTACAGAGAGTGGATAGGATACGAAATTATGTGATTTGTGAAAGATACGGAGTGAGGAAGTCTGTGGACACCAGTATCGAAGTGAGTGTACTGAGATGGTATGGTGATGTGGAGAGAATGGATAACAATAGATTAGTGAAAATGGTACATCTGAGCGAATTTGATGGAGGAAAGAGGCGAGGTAGGCCCTCAGGCAGTACTTCGCTGATTTTCCCTGGATTGATTACTGCTTCCGTGACCGGGAGTCATCTGAGTGTGCTTTGCGCATTACGGAGGTTATTCTCTCAGGCATGGAAGCATCCATTCCCTCCTCATATCCTTTGCCTAATGCAAGAAAGCCTTGGTTTAACCACGTTTGTTCTAATGCTGTCCACAATAAGGAGAGGGCCTATAAAAGGTACCAGAGCCAACCCACCCCTGAATCACATCTTGTTTACGTTTCTGCCCGGAATCGTGCTGTCTGTTCCTCACTCTGCAAAAAAATAATTTCATCCGTAGTAAATGCTCTAAACTCTCAAACTCGAATTCTGTCAGCTCCTTCTGGCACCTTTGCCAAAAACCTTTCTAACAACTTTACCTCATCCATCCCTCCTCTTTTCTACTCTGATATCTCTGTAGCTATTTCTTCTACTGACAAAGCAGATCTCTTCGCACAGACTTTCTCCTCCAATTCCACCTTAGATGATTCCGGTGGTGTTCCTCCATCACTTCCCCCCTCAGACATCCTCATGGCTGACATTAAAATTTCTTCAGCTGATGTATTTTCTGCCATCACTGGCCTCAATACTAACAAGGCATATGGGCCTGATGGAGTCCCTTCTGTTGTCCTCAAGAACTGTGCTTCAGTGCTTACACCCTGCCTGGGTAAACTCTTTCGCCTTTGTCAGTCAACTTGTACCTTTCCTTCTTGCTGGAAGTTTGCTCTCATTCAGCCAGTTCCAAAGAAAGGTGACCATTCCTAACCCTCTAACTATCGTCCAATTGCTTTAATATCCTGTATCTCAAAAGTTTTCGAGTCAATTCTCAATAGAAAAAAATTAAAGCATCTTTCCTATTGTTGTATTCTTGGTCAGGTGGACATGGCAATAAAAGTTGGTGGAATATTTTCTTCTTTATTCTGGAACAATGCAGAATGTACAAGGTGATGCAGGGCTAGAAAAAAGTCTCTCGGAGCCCATTCAGGCCTCTATATATAACCTCTCAAAGTCTCACAATCATGCTTCATTTACTCTTTGCTTCATTCACTCTTATCTGAACGGAAAGTAACATTCAGATAACCAGGTTAAATGAACTATTCATTCTGACTCATACCGAAACCTCATTCACTCAGTCTCGTATCACACACCTCCCCCAAGACGACAGGGGTGACCGATGAATCTCTGTCGGCTGGCTTGTCATTGGTAGCTGAATCCCATCGTACTACTAATCGCCGTGGTTCCCTCCTCTGGCGAGCACTGCGACGTGGTGTGGGCATAGGTCGAGTCTAATGGGAATTAGAATCTGTTTCTACAGGGTTAGAAACAGAGGTGCCCACAGCGTTGTCTTCTGGTGGTGACTTACTGGCATCTTCCCTGCAATCCACAGGCATGATGGGTCGGTGAGGACAAAGGAATTTGCAATTCTTCCGCAGAATTCTCCCACTCTCAGTTTTGACCAGGTTGTCACGGTACTCCCCAGTGCCAACAATTACAGCCAGGCGATTCCAGTGTCCAGTTGCATGATCTTGGATGTCGACATAGGCACCAAGATGTAGCTTAAAATAAAGGCCGGGCTGCTGCATCATGACGTTCCTTGGCCTGATGACGAAGTCTTTCTGCCTTAGCGTCACACACCTCCGCTGCATGCTGCCATTCTGTGCAAATGTACGATAGTGCACGGGGATTAGTGAGCGAATGGGATGTCCAAACAATACCTGTGCTGGTGATCTTCCCTCAGCTCAAGCAATCCCTTAGCAAATTCATCATCATCCAACCGGCCATCTACTGTGGTGGTTTCTATCAGTTTCTTCACAGTCTTGACGGTGACTTCTGCGTGTCCATTAGCCTTAGCATTGTACGGCTAAGTTATCCGGTGCTCAACATCCCATCTGGACAGGAAGAGTCTAACTGTAGTGGACGTAAACTGTGGTCCACCATCAGTTCGTAGAATCATGGGGACTCCATAGTCTGCAAACACAGAACTAAGGGAAGTTATCAGATGCGAGGCAGAAGCTGTTCTAGGGCATGAAAAAGCACATGGCCATCCAGAAAGACGATCCACGTATACAAGGAATGTACGCCCTGCAAAATGAAAGTAATCGGCAGAGACTGACTCAAAAACACGGGTTGGTGGCTCATCATCCTGCTACAAAGGTTCTTTCTGAAGACTTAGAAAGAGTTTGCGGCATCTTGAACACGCTGAAACGATGCCCTCTAAGACTCCATCCATCCCAGGCCAGAAGACAGTCTGCCGGGCACGTCGTTTAGTTCTGTTGATACCCTGATGTCTGTCATGCAGTCGCTCCAACACTTCTCTGCATACTCCTTTGGGTATAACCAACCTGGGGCCATATACAATCAAATCATTATCCACTGCTAGCATACTCTGTACACCCCACTAAGGTTTTAGCTGTGGCTCTAAATCTTTGATACGGTAAGCAAATCCTGACAAAATCCTATGACGCAGAGCGATGTGTTCTTGATCTGTATCCCCAGCAGCACGTACCTTAGATAATGTACGATCCTGTAGAGGCAATACTCTTATGCTGTCACTTACTGCGTTCAGTGCTGCGACAACAGATTCATGTAGTGGGTCCTCAGTAGATGGATCTGCAGTATCATCATCCTCACCAGGATCCGCAACTGGAGAACGTGATAGAGCATCAGGTATACAGTGAGATGATCCTTTTTGCCAATATGTTGTGAAAGAAAATGACGTCAACTTCTCCCTCATGCGTTGTAGTCTTGGATTCTCAATCTCACATAGCAACTTGTTATTCAACACTGGTACCAATGGTTTATGATCAACAATCAAATCAAAGTATGGGAGACCAATGAGGAACACCCTGCATTTCCTCAACGCCCACACTACTGCAGCCATTTCTAATTCCATCATGGCATACCTTGACTCTGTATCTGATAGGAATCCTGAACCACACTGAACAAATTTCCATACCTTGTCATGACAAATCCAAACCCATTTAGTCGTGAAGCATCTGTTTGTAGCATGATGGGCAGAGCTGGGTCAAAATCTGCCAGAACGGGTGGTGCCACCAAGGCTTTCTTCACTCTGGCAAATGCATCGTCATGCTAAGCTTTCCAACACTATTCATTCCCAGGATGCAGTATATCTCGCAGGGGCAATGCTGCAGCTGCAACTTCTGAGGAAAAACGTCCTAACTGATTAACAAGACCCATGAATGACCTTAGATCTATTATGTATTGTGGACATGGGAAATCAGATATGGCCTTTACCTTACTGTTATCAGCTGTGTACCCATCACGAGATATAGCATACCCACACTCTAAACTTTCTCTAACAAACTTAAACTTGTCTGCATTCAAAGTGATCCCACTGTTATCACACTTCTGTACAATCTTGATAACATAGGTCAAATGTTCTTGATATGTTCTGTCATAGGCAAGAACGTCATCAACGATCTTTATGGTCTGTGGGATATGACCAAGTACCAAGTCTCCTCGCCGGTTATATTCATCACCTGAGGAAACTAAACCCATAGGAGCTCGCTTGAACTTGTAGCATCCCCATGGTGTGATGAAACAGTTAAGGTCTTGGTCCTCCTCTGCGATCTTGATCTGGTGATAACCCATCTTTGCATCGAGCACTGTGAACCACTGAGCACCTGTACTCATTGAGGATACCATATCATGCGGCGTTGGCACAGGATATATCGGTCTGAGGACATGCTTGTTGAGCCTTGTAAGATCCACACATAATCTCACGCCCGTTGGCGTCTTTGGTACAGGTACAATGGGGTGATACCACGTAGTTGGGTAGTCCACACTCGATGTTATGTCCTTTGCTACTAAGTCGTCTAACTGCTTTTATTTCCGCTCTCCAATTGTATGGGATCGTGCGTGCAGCAGTCACTGCAAAGGGTTGGGCTCCTTCCTGGAGTTGAATGCACATTGGTCCACCCTGCATCTCCCTTAAAGTTGTTGATGCGCCGAAAACACGTGGATATGCTGCTATGATGGTTGCTGTATGCTCCTTTCGTTGGGCTGCTGTAGGTTCATAAGGATGCGGCCATCAGGGAAGTACTGGCGGTGGAGATGAAGGTGGATCCTCAGGGGCTTGTGATGATCCAACACTTTCCACGGAGCGAATCTGTGCAGGAAAATCATCAGGTAATATTCCCAGTACCACTGAATCAAACCAACTTAACAATGATCCCTTAATCTCTTTAACAACCACTACTTGAGCAACCGTATGCTTGTCCCCCAAATCCATCCTCGATGTGAAAGTACCCAGGCAAGTCAATGGAACATTGCCTGCTGCTTTAAGAGTGTTACTCTTTACCGGCTGAAGGGAAGAGTGACTAACACCTAGCGAATTCGCCACATCAAGACCCATCACTGTAGCCTCAGCTCCTGAATCCGGTGTCCAAAGTACACTTCTCTCACCCCCAGGATGTGTAGTAGCAATGCCCACCGTTGGAATAGGTCGAGTTGTTACACTACTCACGTACACGTCTGCGATGACGCCGTGCACAGTTTGACTCTGGTTCTTAACTCTTGACCTAGAATGTGGTCGTGATTGGGTAGTTTGGGCAGGCGATACAGCAGCAGTGAACCTGCATACAACAGCAAAGTGACCTGTCTTGCCACATCGATTACAAGTCCTCTGTAGTGCCTTGCAGCTTTGCATCTCCTCATGCCTTTCTTTGCCACACCTCTAACACTTGTCAGATTTGAAAGATTTATTAGTACAAACTGCCTTTGCCACCTTAGGCCTGTACACTTTTGCCAGCACTTGACTTCCCTCACCACGAATCACTGCACTGTTTTTAACTGCATTCTCTGATGCTCGACAAATGTCCATTGCTTTTTCCAAAGTCAAACCCTTCTCCTCGAGCATGCGTTTTAATGCTTCTTCATCTCTCGTCCCACCAACAATTCTGTCTCTTAATCTATTCTCCATTCAGGAATTACAGAAGTCACAAAATGCAGCAATTTCTTTAATAACACAAAGAAAATCATCGAAGCTCTCACCTGGCTCTTGCACTCGTAAGTAAAACTCTCGTCGATCCACAATGACATTGCGTCGACTTAGCGAATTCGCCACATCAAGACCCATCACTGTAGCCTATATTAGATTGTGCCTAGACTGACAGTCACCAGGTGATGAGTGCAAGTATGTAATGTAGAAAGGCATTTCACATCTGCAGTCGATGGTGTTCTCATGGTCGAGGCTTTTTTACCATTAGTGTAGGTCTAGTTAATTGTCTCTTAGGATTTAGTATAGGTTAGCGATTTGTCTGTTAGGTGATTAGTTTTATGGTCTGTAGATTAGTTTTTTTTTGTTTATAAGTAATGTAAGGTTAAAATAAAAAAAAAATAATAATAAAAATGCAAAAAAATAAAATAAATATTATTATATATATATATATGTACGTGTGCATGAAAGTGTGTATGTTTATATGCATGGACGTGTGTGTGTGTGTGTGTGTGTGTATATATATATATATATATATATATATATATATATATATATATATATATATATATATATATATACAAACACAAACTTCCATGCATATAAACATACACACTTTCATGCACACGTACATATATATATATATAATAATATTTATTTTATATTATATATATATATATATATATATATATATATATATATATATATATATATATATATATGTGTGTGTGTGTGTGTGTGTCAATGTATATACATATATATATTTTTGCCTTAATGACCAAGGGCTTCGGCCCCAATGGTCGATAGAAAAAAAAAAAAATCAGTTAGAGGTTGCAGCTGCAGCATTGCCCCTGCGAGATATACTGCATCCTGGGAATGAATAGTGTTGGAAAGCTTAGCATGACGATGCATTTGCCAGAGTGAAGAAAGCCTTGGTGGCACCACCCGTTCTGGCAGATTTTGACCCAGCTCTGCCCATCATGCTACAAACAGATGCTTCACGACTAAATGGGTTTGGATTTGTCATGACAAGGTATGGAAATTTGTTCAGTGTGGTTCAGGATTCCTATCAGATACAGAGTCAAGGTATGCCATGATGGAATTAGAAATGGCTGCAGTAGTGTGGGCGTTGAGGAAATGCAGGGTGTTCCTCATTGGTCTCCCATACTTTGATTTGATTGTTGATCATAAACCATTGGTACCAGTGTTGAATAACAAGTTGCTATGTGAGATTGAGAATCCAAGACTACAACGCATGAGGGAGAAGTTGACGTCATTTTCTTTCACAACATATTGGCAAAAAGGATCATCTCACTGTATACCTGATGCTCTATCACGTTCTCCAGTTGCGGATCCTGGTGAGGATGATGATACTGCAGATCCATCTACTGAGGACCCACTACATGAATCTGTTGTCGCAGCACTGAACGCAGTAAGTGACAGCATAAGAGTATTGCCTCTACAGGATCGTACATTATCTAAGGTACGTGCTGCTGGGGATACAGATCAAGAACACATCGCTCTGCGTCATAGGATTTTGTCAGGATTTGCTTACCATATCAAAGATTTAGAGCCACAGCTAAAACCTTAGTGGGGTGTACAGAGTATGCTAGCAGTGGATAATGATTTGATTGTATATGGCCCCAGGTTGGTTATACTCAAAGGAGTATGCAGAGAAGTGTTGGAGCGACTGCATGACAGACATCAGGGTATCAACAGAACCAAACGACGTGCCCGGCAGACTGTCTTCTGGCCTGGGATGGATGGAGTCTTAGAGGGCATCGTTTCAGCGTGTTCAAGATGCCGCAAACTCTTTCTAAGTCTTCAGAAAGAACCTTTGTAGCAGGATGATGAGCCACCAACCCGTGTTTTTGAGTCAGTCTCTGCCGATTACTTTCATTTTGCAGGGCGTACATTCCTTGTATACGTGGATCGTCTTTCTGGATGGCCATGTGCTTTTTCATGCCCTAGAACAGCTTCTGCCTCGCATCTGATAACTTCCCTTAGTTCTGTGTTTGCAGACTATGGAGTCCCCATGATTCTACGAACTGATGGTGGACCACAGTTTACGTCCACTACAGTTAGACTCTTCCTGTCCAGATGGGATGTTGAGCACCGGATAACTTAGCCGTACAATGCTAAGGCTAATGGACACGCAGAAGTCACCGTCAAGACTGTGAAGAAACTGATAGAAACCACCACAGTAGATGGCCGGTTGGATGATGATGAATTTGCTAAGGGATTGCTTGAGCTGAGGAACACTCCGCGAGCTGAGGGAAGATCACCAGCACAGGTATTGTTTGGACATCCCATTCGCTCACTAATCCCCGTGCACTATCGTACATTTGCACAGAATGGCAGCATGCAGCGGAGGTGTGTGACGCTAAGGCAGAAAGACTTCGTCATCAGGCCAAGGAACGTCATGATGCAGCAGCCCGGCCTTTATTTTAAGTTACATCTTGGTGCCTATGTCGACATCCAAGATCATGCAACTGGACACTGGAATCGCCTGGCTGTCATTGTTGGCACTGGGGAGTACCGTGACAACCTGGTCAAAACTGAGAGTGGGAGAATTCTGCGGAAGAATTGCAAATTCCTTTGTCCTCACTGATCCATCATGCCTGTGGATTGCAGGGAAGATGCCAGTAAGTCACCACCAGAAGACAACGCTGTGGGCACCTCTGTTTCTAACCCTGTAGAAACAGATTCTAATTCCCATTAGACTCGACCTATGCCCACACCACGTCGCAGTGCTCGCCAGAGGAGGGAACCACGGCGATTAGTAGTACGATGGGATTCAGCTACCAATGACAAGCCAGCCGACAGAGATTCATCGGTCACCCCTGTCGTCTTGGGGGAGGTGTGTGATACGAGACTGAGTGAATGAGGTTTCGGTATGAGTCAGAATGAATAGTTCATTTAACCTGGTTATCTGAATGTTACTTTCCGTTCAGATAAGAGTGAATGAAGCAAAGAGTAAATGAAGCATGATTGTGAGACTTTGAGAGGTTATATATAGAGGCCTGAATGGGCTCCGAGAGACTTTTTTCTAGCCTTGCATCACCTTGTACATTCTGCATTGTTCCAGAATAAAGAAGAAAATATTCCACCAACTTTTATTGCCATGTCCACCTGACCAAGAACACAACAATAGGAAAGATGCTTTAATTTTTTTCTATTGAGAATTGACTCGAAAACTTTTGAGATACAGGATATTAAAGCAATTGGACGATAGTTAGAGGGTTAGGAATGGTCACCTTTCTTTGGAACTGGCTGAATGAGAGCAAACTTCCAGCAAGAAGGAAAGGTACAAGTTGACTGACAAAGGCGAAAGAGTTTACCTAGGCAGGGTGTAAGCACTGAAGCACAGTTCTTGAGGACAACAGAAGGGACTCCATCAGGCCCATATGCCTTGTTAGTATTGAGGCCAGTGATGGCAGAAAATACATCAGCTGAAGAAATTTTAATGTCAGCCATGAGGATGTCTGAGGGGGGAAGTGATGGAGGAACACCACCGGAATCATCTAAGGTGGAATTGGAGGAGAAAGTCTGTGCGAAGAGATCTGCTTTATCAGTAGAAGAAATAGCTACAGAGACATCAGAGTAGAAAAGAGGAGGGAAGGATGATGAGGTAAAGTTGTTAGAAAGGTTTTTGGCAAAGGTGCCAGAAGGAGCTGACAGAATTCGAGTTTGAGAGTTTAGAGCATTTACTACGGATGAAATTATTTTTTGCAGAGTGAGGAACAGACAGCACGATTCTGGGCAGAAACGTAAACAAGATGTGATTCAGGGGTGGGTTGGCTCTGGTACCTTTTATAGGCCCTCTCCTTATTGTGGACAGCATTAGAACAAACGTGGTTAAACCAAGGCTTTCTTGCATTAGGCAAAGGATATGAGGAGGGAATGGATGCTTCCATGCCTGAGAGAATAACCTCCGTAATGCGCAAAGCACACTCAGATGACTCCCGGTCACGGAAGCAGTAATCAATCCAGGGAAAATCAGCGAAGTACTGCCTGAGGGCCTACCTCGCCTCTTTCCTCCATCAAATTCGCTCAGATATACCATTTTCACTAATCTATTGTTATCCATTCTCTCCACATGACCATACCATCTCAGTACACTCACTTCGATACTGGTGTCCACAGACTTCCTCACTCCGTATCTTTCACAAATCACATAATTTCGTATCCTATCCACTCTCTGTACTTCACTTACATTCCTCAGAAGTCCCATCTCCACTGCTCTCACTCTTGAATTTTCATTTTCATGCCACACCATAGTCTCACATCCATATGTTAAAGCTGTCACTAACACTCCTTTATGTAAGCCTCGTGCATCTGTGACACACAAACCTCCATTTCTTATCAAGGCCTTCATAGCACCAGCTACTTTCCTTCCTTGTGTCACACTACTTTCCACTTCTTTTGCACAGTTTCCTCTCTTTTATCACTGTACGCAGGTATTTGAACTCTCTCATCTATTCAAGTTTCTCTCCATTCACTGTAACATCACACTGGGAGCCAACTTCTCTCGATTACCATGAATTAACCCTTTTCTGCATTTACTCACAAGGCACGACGCTCACAGACATCAGCAAAACTCCTCACTAGTCTACCAAGCTCTTGTCCGGTATTTGCAAGCAGCACTGCATCATCGACATTCAAAAAATTTGAGATATTCTATCCATCACCTTTCATTACCAAAGCCAAGTCTCTCTCCATTACTCGTGTTTTTACTTCTCTCATCGCTCCATCCATATATACTGTATACTGAACAATCATGGGGACATCACACAACCTTATCGCACGCCCACAGTGACCGTGAAACATTCCCTTAGGTGCCCATTTACCCTTACAAATGCCTCACTACCAACATAAAAACTCTTGACGGCACCTAGGAGCTTACCATCTACACCGTAAATGCGCAAAACATTCCACAATCCATCTCTGCCTACCTTGTTGTATGCATTTCCCAGATCTATAAAAGTGCCTTCTCCTGCTCTTTATGCCTTATACCGTCAATTTTTACCAATTCTAGTCCATATATACACATTCCCTACATAAAAATAAATAGTTTTGAATGGTTAGCGAAGTGTCTAGTTTACTGAACAGCAGAAACATGAAAAAATTTCTCTCTGTTAGCGCTCATGCAGCGCATTCTCGCCCAATCTAACAACTGTCGCGGCACTCAAACTCCTGAACTGGGTTTCGCTAAGACTGACGGTCGAGATTTTTGTATAGTAAGGATGACTGACGCTCAGGAACGTCTGTCGAATGAACATCACCGTTGGACCGCCTGAACTCAGTGTTTTTATAGTACGGCCCTAAGGCGTTTGGCAACAGATTCATAAATTATGAGAGCATTGGGAGTGAAAGGGTTAAAGATGAGATTAGATAAATAGACAGACAAATAGTGCTGGTTGCCTTTGATTCACTACATTGATTTTCAAAGTACAGAAAGAACAAGAGAGAGGAGAGGGCTCATGTTACTAGTAAATTCTGTTTTGAAATAGCCCTACAAGTTCGATTCTTGGACATAGACTGTTAAAGTTTGTTTTCCCTTCGTCATTGTTCACCCAGCAGGACCACTATAATGACCTGGAAAGAACATCAGCTAGTTTGGGATACTGAAAAGGAAGATTGAGTACATTTTTCACGGTCAATGTTTATAATCACTATCAAGACAGAGATGACCCGAATTAGTCTGAAAGTACACAGCTCTATGACCCGTAAACCGTAGCACCTTTTCCCTAGTGATTTATTTTTGGATACGGCCGGTTAATATTAATTTGTGTGTTAATTATAAAGTGTTGCAATATTAGTATGATTTAACACAGAAGATAGGAAGGTGTAAGCAACAAAATAAATCGCAGAGGAAAGGGTGTTACGGAACACTGGTGCCTTAAGACAGTCTTATTCGACTTGAGATTTCTAACAACAAACTACTTGGAAAAATTGGTTGTTGCTCTTGTTAGTAGTAGTAGTGGTGGTGGTGGTGGTGGTAGTAGTGATGGTGGTGGTAGTAGTAGTAGTAGTGGTAGTAGTAGTGGTGGTGGTGGTGGTATAGTGGTGGTGGTGGTAGTAGTAGTAGTAGTAGTTGTAGTAGTAATCGTAGTAGTACTAGTGGTGGTAGTGATGGTGATGGTGGTAACAGTAGTAGTAGTAGTAGTAGTAGTGGTAGTAATAATAGTTGCAGTAGTGGTAGTAGGAGCAGTAGTAACCATAGTAGTACTAGTAGTAGTAGTAGTAGTAGTAGTAGTCTTAGTAGTAGAGATCTGGATGGTGGAGTGAGAGGACGTGTGCCAGGCGCTCCCTGTGATCGTCTCGAAATCATAGTAAAAATGATTGTTGGCTCTTAGAAATTGATATCCACTCCAACATAAAGAGTACATCGATTCATAGGTGAAAGAAATTCTTAAATATCAGCTATATAAAGCTCGAAAAATGTGAAAAAGTGTTCAGATTACGGTGTGAGGGGGAGGAAGTGTGTCTGTGTGTAGTGACGGTTGGATCCGAGGTGTTGTCCTGAGAGGGTTATCTGGACTGCTGTCAACACCATACATTATATCATCAGCCACCCGGGGACTCACCACCACATGTGCGCCGCCCACACACCCACAGTTTAAGTATCCCCCACCCCCACTTACAAAATAAGTACCTCTCTGAAGCCTAATTTTCAATTATTAACTTTGTCCACAAATAACAAGGAGACGTGGGATGCCTGTCACACACCTCTCGCTCACTCCATTATCCTTGGAGCATTAACTCCATTTCCCCAACACATCAGCTGTTACCACACACTGAATATCACCCACTGATCACTAGCATACACACCACCTACTAATACGATTTATAAACACTGTATCAGACACTACCACTAACTATACAACAATCACCTACATACACACCACCAGCATAGCCAGGTGGTATAGAAGTGTAGCATACAAAAACATTTAGGTAGGGAATCTTATACAAACCCTAGATGACACTGTAATGTAAACACGTCACACATACAGACACACACACACGATGACTGTTCTTAAATTATTATAAAACATATTGTACATAAAATCTCATCCTATCTATATATATAACCAATCACAGTAGATAAGTCAATAATACAATAATAAATAACATAGTAATAATTAGAAAGTTAATTTTAATATATATATATATATATATATATATATATATATATATATATATATATATATATATATATATATATATATATAATTAATAGATATAACTTCAATTAAATAACAAATTTAAGCATAGTACTCTAGTTTTAAATACACTATTACTATTAAATACAGTAGTAATAAGGGTAATTTTAATATAATATCAATATAACAGGGCTAATGTAAACTCCATGAAATTAAAAATTAGAACTACTTACTCAACCCTCTCAAAATTCTCTATCACAATCGTGTAATCAAAACAAATACTAAACAAACCTTGTTAATGCCAGTTTGTCTTAGTAAACCAAGGTGCCTCTATCTTACCCCCACAACACACCACAACAACACATCGCACATCACCTGTCACAACACACACACACACACACACACACACACACACACACACACACACACACACACCACTCTCACCCCTATACCATAAAGTCTGAAGACCCAGTATCACTAAATAACACACACACACACACACACACACACACACACACACACACCACCCTCACCCCTACACTGTAACGCCTGAAGACCCATTACCAATAAACAAGGCTCCACAGTATTGCACCACCCATTGGCCACCTATTTAACCCTTAAACAAAGACGCGTTGTTTTACTTCATATCAGACTTTAAATACATAACAGTATCAGTTCCGTCGATTATTATTATAACACAAATCTATCAGATATTAACTGATATGCAAAAGTAGAGAAAAACGAGCAAACTGTTTTAGAACTTCATCATATTATCCGCAAAAATAGAAGTAAAAGAAGCACATTCGTCATTTATATCAAATCTAAATTTAAGAATCGTATAATAAAATAGTAGTTCTAGTAACATTATATTTAATTTTAATTTAAAAGTACTACAAAAAGTAGCCATAATTATTATTATAAATACTATACCACAGTATAAAAACTTTATTAACACCATGGCCACGCCACAGTATTGTTGTCAGTGCTCCAGTAGGCAGCATAAGTGTATCAGGTGCTCATGTGCAACAAATAGGTCGCCGTGTACATACTGTAGGATGGGACTTTTCTGTATGAATGTGTTAGGGAATTACAGCCCACCAGAAGCGGCACTTGACCGCTTCCAACATTGCAGGCGACAGATTGGTGACATGGAAATTGATGGGGCGGTCACTGACAATATGTACGATCACACAGATATGCATGGTGGTGAAAAATCCCGTGGTGAAGCGAGGGATGGGGATGGACGCCATGAT
The DNA here is from genome assembly GCF_032717465.1 of Coenobita brevimanus. Lineage (NCBI taxonomy): Eukaryota > Metazoa > Arthropoda > Malacostraca > Decapoda > Coenobitidae > Coenobita > Coenobita brevimanus. The sequence goes on from NC_137017.1 coordinate 18,296,847, forward strand.
GCAAGAGATATGGAAGCGCTGGGTGGGTTAAATCACCATGGGGAAGTGAATAGTAGTGAAGTTAGGGGTGAGGAACATCAGGAAGTTTACGACAGAAATGAAACTCAGGATGAAGATCACCATACAAGAGTGCATGAAAGAGGGAATCATCCAGGTACTGTACATCTCCAGAACGGTAGTGTCACAAACAACGAGGATTCAGAACAGCCTCACAGGTCTGTGCGAGAAGGTCGTCCCACATACTGGATGGGCAAATCCCGAGAAATGCAGTAACCTGGGTGAACACCACGTATAATGAAATAGTTGTATGGTCGTCAAGCAACCTTTTCGAACCTCCTAAATGCAATGCTACAACTGACATGATCAAGGAAATCACTCGCCTGATAGCCAACTACAACAATAACTCACCCATTGCCTCATTCTCTCTTAAGGTCCTTGTACTAATACCACATCTCTTCCACAACAAGATCCGCCCAAGAGCTAGCATTGCAGAAAATATTAAGGCCATACAAAGGCGGGTTGAAACATGGGAAGGAGGTGAAATTGACAACCTACTTGAGGAAGCAAGGGCCTTGCAGATGAGAATAAACACCCGAGGCAGAAGAAATCAGAATACCAAAGATGTGACAAAGATTTTTGGTAGCAAGATGAGACAGGGGAAGGTCTCGATGGCAACAAGATCCATGTCAGCTGAATCACCAAACGGAGTACTTGACCTGACAGATGAAACAATGCAAGAACTAAAAGAAAAACACCCGACTGCACGACAAGCAAGTGCCCAGTCAAAGCTTGACGACAACTACACTCCTCCCAATCCCATCATATGTGACAGCATAACTGGAGATATGGTGTGGCGGAAGGCAATGCACACACAGGGAGGGACAGGATCTTCAGGCCTGGATGTAAAATCTTGGCGAGTAATCCTCAGTAACGTCAAGTTTGGGGAGGCAGCAACAGAACTGTGTAACACTATTGCCTCACTGGCGAGGAAGCTGGCTTCAAGTCAATGCAGTAACATCGAAGTACTGACGGCTTGCAGATTAATCCCCCTTTATAAGAATCCTGGATGAAGGCACATCGGTGTGGAAGTGTTAAGACGGAGTATAGGAAAATGCATCATGGAGGTGGTGAAAGATGATGTGAAGCAGGCAATTGGCAACCTTCAAGTGTGTACAGGCCAGCAGGCAGGTGAGGCAGCAGTTCACTCTATGAGAAAAATATATGAGGAGGAGGACTGTCAGGCAGTATTATTAGTTGATGCCTCAAATACATTTAATTCCATCAACCGGGAGGCAATGCTGCACAACATCAAGTTTAATGCCCAGCATTTGCCCAACATGTGGAAAACAACTACAAAGAACCAGCAGACCTCTACATTGTGGGTAAGACAGTTGCTCACGATGTCGGTGCAATCCAATCCACAGAAGGAACTACCCAGGGGAACCCCGTTGCCATGGCTATGTACGCCCTGACGATGACAGTGCTGCAACAACAGATCAAATACGAGGCCACCAATGTAAAACAGGTAGCCTATGCAGATGATCTCACGGGTGCTGGCAAGGTGGAGGATGTGAGGAAATGGTGAGATCTTGTAACATCACATGGCCCTGAAATAGTTACTACCCTAATGCAAGTAAGTCCATCTTGATCGTGAAACCAGCTTACTGTCAAGATGCACAAGAAGCATTTAGAGGCACAAACGTGATAGTGACCAAGGAAGGTCAGAGGCATCTAGGTGTTGTGACTGGAACTAAGGAATTCGAAGACAGATGTGTGTAAAGACATGGGAAGAAGAAATTCATACACTGTACACCCATGCAAAAACATAACCCCACGCAGCATACAGTGCATTTACCTATGGTGTAAAGCACAAGTGGACCTTCGTGATGAGGACCATACCAGACATCGAGTTGCTGCTACAGCCACTGGAAGATGCTATCAGGGATTCATTCCTGCCATCTCTAACCAATGGACACACCCCCTCACCAGAAGAGAGGGACCTTCTAGCACTACCACCCAGGATGGGAGGCCTTGGCATTATAAATCCAGCAGCCGTGGAAAGCTACGAACACAGAAATTCACTCGGGCTCACCGAATCCTTGTCACAGAAGATTTGTGCCCAGGTTGAGATGAGTGAAATCGACCACCAAAGGCAGAAAGACAAAGACACAGATAAACAAGGAGTGAAGCAAAACAAAAGGACCAGCTGCAGCACATAATCGAACATCTAACACCAGACCAGTGCAGAAGACTTGAAATTGCACAGGAGGTTGGAGCATCGAACTGGCTCACAACCCGGCCTATCAGGGCAAAAGGTTTCCACTTCAACAAACAAGAATTTATTGACGCCATAGCCTTGAGATATGGGTGGCCAATAGAGAACCTACCTCAACACTGTGCCTGTGGCACTGCCTTTGATGCAAACCATGCAATGGTATGCAAGAAGGGAGGCTGTGTTTGCATCCGACACGATGAAGTACGCGACCTCACTACCAAAATGCTGCAGGAAATATGCCATGATGTCACGATTGAGCCAGCTCTGCTACCCCTGGATGGTGAGCACTTCACCCACAGAACAGCAAACACATCAAATGATGCAAGAGTTTTTTTTTTTTTTTTTATGCAAGGAAGAAGGAACCAAAGGCCATGAGCCCGCAGTAACAGTTCCTTCCAAGAGAAAAACAAAATACAATAGAGAGCCAAATTCAAGATCCGATCATTTTGAGATGCCTGGACACACTGCGTTTGAAAGACTGGAGATCATAGGCAGCAGGAAATACAGACAGAGGGAAACAGTTCCAGAGCTGACCTGTTGCATAAATGAAAGACTGGGAGTAACGGTTAACTCTTGCATTAGAGAATTGGACAGAAAAGGGATGAGAGTTTGCTGCCAGACGGGTGCTACGCGACCGTCGTAGAGGTGGAGGAATGCAAGCAGACAGTTCAGGGGAGCAGTGACCATTAAAGTAGCGATAGAAAAGAGATAAAGATGCAACAGTGCAGCGAAGAGACGGAGGTTGAAGGGAGTCAGTAAGAGGAGGAGAGTTAATGAGACGAAAAGTCTTTGACTCCACCCTATTGAGAAGAGCTGTATGTGGGGAGCCTCCCCGCACATGAGAGTTGTACTCCACATAGGGGCGGATAAAACCTCTGTATAGAGTCAACAATTGTGCAGGGGTAAAGAAAGAGCGGAGTCGGAGTTGGCTTAGCACACCCAATCTCTTGGAAGCAGTTTTTACAAGAAATGTAATATGATCTTTCCAAGATAAGTCCCGAGTAAATGAAACCCCAAGCATGTTCAAGGATGATGCATGATTAAGTGAATATTATTAAACATTAGTCGGTATACCTGTGGAAGATTTTGTCGGGTTGATAGGTGTAAGAACTGAGTCTTAGATGCATTAAAAACAAACATATTACTTTTACCCCAGTCAGAGATACGAGCCAAGTCAGACATTAGGTGTGCCATAGCCTCATCCCTTGTTTGTTGAAGTAACTGTTGAGATGGGCGTTGTGGGAGCCAAATGGAAAAGTGAAGGGTGGAGTCATCAGCGTATGAGTGGATAGGGTTAGATGTACAGCTTAGAAGATCATTGATGAATAACAGGAAGAGAGTTGGTGAGTGTATGTCAGTGCTCGAGGTTTCTGGACACATGGGCAGAGGGCGTTCTTCGACATCAGGATATGCGGCCGGTGAACTGTCTCTCGAAGCTGCACACAAAAGGAATGAACAAAAAAAAAAAAAAAAAATAGAACTTATCAAGAAAGGATCCAACATGTGGACCACGGTCGATTCACTCCCCTTGTGTTCACAACATCAGGTGGGATGGGTAGAGACAGTAAGATTCTGCTCGAGACTGGCAGAGGTTCTTTCTGAGAAACGTCAACTCCAGAGTTCTGTTATGGTCTGGATGAGATGTCGACTGTCATTCTCCCTCATGAGGTCTGCTCTGCTATGTCTCAGGGGCACAAGATCATCAGCCATCAGGCCTGTCTCTCTGACGGGTATGGATTACGAAGCTACAGTGGTCGAGAGTCGCATAGACCAGCAACTCCAATAGTTTAATGTCTTTATTTACACTGTAATATCAATAAATATAAAATCAAATAATAATAGTAACAGCAGATGGTTGGTAACCACAGCCGTTGGCGAGCTTGGGGCCAACGGATTTTAATATGAGGGTTAATGTTAACCTTCACATTACAACTCCAAATGGTGAACTGTATTAGGAAGGTTGGTTTTGATCTTCACAATATCATTCCCCGATGGATGGAGGTGATTTTGTGAAAAAAAAAAAAAGTCCTAGTAGTAGTGGTAGTAGTAGTAGTAGTCGCAGTGGTAGTAGTAGTAGTAGTAGTAGTAGTAATAGTTGTAGTAGTAGCAGTAGTAGTAGTAGTAGTAGCAGTAGTAGTAGTAGTAGTAACCATAGTAGTAGTTGTAGTAGTAGTAGTAGTAACCATAATAGGAGTAGTAGTAGTAGTAGTGGAGGTGGTTTTCTTGTCGCTTAACACTTGGTCTATCTGGCTGAGCATACTCGTCAACCACAGGTATTCAAGTGGTTCTGTGGGGCCGTCCTACAGGTACAGTACAGTACAGTAGAGTACATACACCACGTGGGGATCCAGTGCCCCCTTGTGGTAGACACCGCCTCACCAGGGTTGGACCAGTGAGCAGAGAAATATGGGGATACTTGATTCCTGGGTGGACGCCGCAGCTGCTCTATGCCATAAAAATAATTTGTCTGTTTCAGTGTCCCTGGTACAGTCGATAGGTATTAATAATAAAGGCGGCATTGTAGTAGGGTTAGGGAGCTTACTTACACCTCTTCCTTACCGATTTATTTCTGATTCTGCTCCGGTACTATATTCTTGTGTACTATTCCTGCAGACTGGCACATCTTCCCTACCAAAATTCTGCTCCGTTATTATAGTCTTACTAAAACCTCATCCATAGCAATTTCTGATTGTGCTCCGTTACTGTATTCTTAGTACTGCAACACCTCTTCCTTACCGATTTATTTTTAATTCTGATCCGTTATCACATTCCTACTAATACATCTTTCTTTCCGATCTATATCTGATTCTTCTTCGTTACTGTATTCTTACTAACACCTCTTCCTTACCGATCTATTTCTAATTCTGCTCCGTTACTATATTCTTGTGTGTTATTCTTGCAATCCATGTTGATACTGAAGACACATAAGAATCAAACTCAGTTTTTACACCTATCAACCTGACACAATCTTCCACAGGAGTACCCACTAATGTTTTATAATATTCAGCTCAATCTTGCATCATCCTTGAACATGCTTGGGGTTTCATTCACTCGGGACTTATCATGGAAAGATCATATTGCATCTCTTGTAAAATCTACTTCCATGAGATTAGGTGTGCTAAGCCGACTCCGTGCCTTCTTTACCCCTGCACAGTTGTTGACTTTATACGTGTTCTAATCGCCCCTGTTTAGAGTACAACTCTCATGTGTGGGGAGGCTTCCCACATACAGCTCCTCTCAATAGGGTAGAGTCAAAGGCTTTTCATCTCATCAACTCTCCTCCCTTTTTTTTTTCTTTAATGTGTCCGACTTTGTGCATAGGCTTGACAGCCTGCTCGCAGGGCCCAGTAGTCCTCCTACAAACCATACACCTCCACATGTCACCACTGTCACGAGTCGGCTCGTGACATTAAATTTGATGGGAAACTGTGAACTCTAGTGGGATCCCAGTGTTTATCGTTCAGTTTAACCGCTACGTATTCACCCGGTCGGGAGTGTTTTTCAGGCAATTTTTCAATGTGTCATAAATGATCGTCTTTGTGCGAGACATTAGCACTTCCGCTGACAGAATTATTATGGGCATGTTTCGCTCATTCTAGCCGTTAGCAATGCGGCCACAACACTTGCCTCTTTCCCACGATTTGAAGTCAGTCAAGATTTGAGCGCCGTGAAAGCAGGTTGGGTCCAGAGCGTAGCAGTGCCGCCGTTGTCCAGTTCCTGAATTTTCACCTAGTGTGATAGGTGAGTGCCAATTGACTGGGCAAGTGCTTGTGTGGTCCCGTTGTATAAAGGCAAGGGTGATAAGTATGAATGTACTACCTTTAGGGGTATAAGTCTGCTAAGTGTTGTAGGTAAGGTGTATGGTAGAGTGTTAATTATGAGAGTTAGAGAGGGTACAGAGGGAGTGATTGGTGATGAGCAGTGTGGCTTTAGGAGAGGGAGGGGATGCGTTGATCAGGTGTTTGCTGTGAGACAAGTGTGTGAAAAGTATTTAGCGAAAGGCAAGGATGCGTTTTGGGCATTTATGGATTTAGAGAAAGCGTATGATAGAACTGATAGGGAGGCTTTGTGGACTGTTTTAAGATTGTATGGACTTGATGGTAGGTTACTAAAAGGGGTGAAAAGTTTTTATGTAAATAGTAGAGCTTGTGTAAGAGTGGGAAATGCTGTGAGTGATTGGCTTCCCGTGAGAGTGGGGGCTGCGACAGGGATGTGTGATGTCGCCATGGTTAATTAATATTTACATGGATGGTGTTGTAAGGGAGGTGAATGCAAGAGTTTTAGGTGGAGGTCTGAGTCTGGTGAATGTTGATGGTGGAGAGTGGAATCTGAAGCAGCTGCTGTTTGCAGATGATACTGCACTGGTGATAGAGATTGAGACAGTTGGTAGAGGAGTTTGGAAGGGTGTGTGAAAGGAGGAAATTGAAAGTAAATGAGAAAAAGAGTAAAGTGATGAAGTGTACGAGGTTGATAGATGGTAGGGGGATGAATATAGTTTTGAATGGTGAGTTGCTTGAGGAGGTAGATTGTTTTAAGTATCTAGGGTCACATGTTGCTGTGGAGGGAAAAATAGATGCAGAAGTGAAGTTTAGAATAAATGAAGTAGGAAAGGTGTTGGGAGGAATGAAAAAAAGTGTTTAAATGTCGTTCGCTTTGAATGGATGTAAAGAAAAGGCTGTATGATGGTGTTGTGGTACCGACTGCGTTACATGGGGCTGAAACATGGAATATGGGTGTAGCAGAGAGGAAAAGTTTGAATGTAATGGAGATGAGGTGTCTGAGGAGTATGTGTGGAGTGACGCGTATGGATCGGGTGCGAAATGATGAAGTGCGAAGGAGAACTGGAGTTGTTCGGGAGATGGTTGGTAGAGTTGAGCAGAGGGTGTTGCGATGGTTTGGGCATATGGAGAGAATGGATAATGAGCGATTGGTGAAAAAGATAACTAGATCTGATGTGAGAGGTGTAAGGCTGAGAGGAAGACCACAAATAGGATGGATGTTCAGTGTGAAGAGAGCGTTGGATGCGAGAGAGATGTCTGTTGAGCAAGGAAGAGTGGCTGTGTGTGACAGAAATAAATGGAGAGAAATTGTGAATGAATAAGTGATGACGCAGCCCTGAGGGGATATTCTCCTGCATTTGGTCTGATCAGCTAGTCAGGTCAGGTGCAGGTAAGGGGATGGGTCTGTTATGATGTGGCAGGGGTAAATCAGTTCCGCTCTCGGGCCCTGCTGCGGACGTCACTGATTGCATTGCGCAGTTGACCCTTGTGTGGTGTGGTGTGGTGAGGATCTGTCCGTTCTCCCCTTTGGGGCTAAGATGCGAATGAATGTGTTTGAATGGATGAGTAAATGGGGAGTGTATCGTCCTGTCTCGGCTACCTCCCTCTCCTTGGGGGAAGCAGCCTAGGTATATAGATAAATAGATAGATAGTGATTGGTGAGAGACTTAGTGAGTGCAGTGTCCTTCCAGTAACGACGCCCAGTCATCCGCTTTGTCCACTTTTCTGACCAGTAGTTTCTTTTCGTTTTCCTAGGCTTAAGAGTTAGCTTTTGAGTGAGCGAGTGAGTGTGATCTCCTTATTTTGAATTCATTTTGAAATGTAATGTAAATTTATTTCTTTGTAATTAATAAATTTAACAGTTCTTTTTCTCAAGCTTAATGTAATGTAAACTCGTGTTTTATTTTCCATATTAAGCTTATTCTAGTTGCAGCTCCTAGCTTGCATAAACGTTTTGCTATTCATAACTGGTATTTAGCCAGTCTTTTTGTATTAAGCTTAAAATCCGTTGTGCCATCTAGGAGTTAATGCATCAGCAAGAATCTGTTATCATTAATAGCATGTTATTGATTGTCAGGGGTGAAGTCACTTTCTCCAGATGCTAACAGTACTAACAAACAGCAATTGTGAAGAATTAGTCTCTGCTGTGTAGGCTACTGTTGAGAAAGTTTATAAATTCTCGTCCTTAGAGAATCGGCGAAGCAAGCCAAAATAAAGTAATCATTGCTTGATTTTTAGCAAGACAATTCATTGTCCTGCTCTCAGTATTATTAATAATTATCTTTTAATATTTCAAACATTTTAAAAACCCCGTGACAATTGGCGACCTCATTCGAGGATATTAACTCCTAGCTCTAAAGCTATTCGCAAGTTAATACTCACTCACTCATACTTAGGTATTTATCATTAAAGTCTATAGGCATTATCTTACTGGTGATTATTGATTCAGTTCTATTAATTTACATAATAGTTTTCAGTCAGTTGTTTGTTTAATTTTCTTTCTTTACCAGTTTAAATAGATAAAACTGGTCACCATTAACCTGTGCCTATATTCCTTATTCTCGATTATTGGCATCTTTCTCTGAAAAAATTGCAGTCAGTACTGACTTGCTAGTTTATTAAATTGAGTTAGCATCATGTCCACCAGCGTCTATGTACAGGACGCCAAAGATATGGGTCTTACGGACCCAACTGAAATTAAGGGCTTTGTCCTCTCTCGGTTTAATTATGAACAGCAACACGAGAATGATGCTCGTGAAGAGCGTCAAATTCAGCGTGAAGAACCTGAGAGAGAACGTGAACACGAGCGAAAACAACGCGAACTCGAGTTAGAACAAGAGCAAGAACAACGCGAATACGAGCGAGAACAACGTAAGAGAGAACGTGAATACGAGCGTGAACAACGAGAATATGAACGTGCCGAGCGAGAAGCACGCAAAAAACATGAATTTGAAATGTTGAAGCTCAAGCGAGATTTCTTGGCTTCAGACACATCTGGTGCAGCTGGCCCAAGCTCCACGAGCATTCTCCCTGCACATGTTATGGCGACCTCACAGATCAAGCTTCCCCCATACAAGGAAGGCGAGCGAATCGAGCCATACATAGCTCGTTTTGAAGACATGGCTCAACTTTACTAGCTGGATGATGCAGCTAAGCGGCTTCAGTTTCTTAGCCTGTTTGAGGGCCCTGCCCTCGATATTTTCCACAGAATTCGTGGAGACAATCTCACGTATGAGATGATGAAGGCCGCACTCGTCAAAGTGTACGGTCTCACAGTTGACAACGCCAAGAGTCGGTTCATGAGGGCGCGTTTACAGGATAAAGAGACTGCCGTTCAGTTTCTTGACCGGCTTACTGCTTACTTAGATGAGTGGATGGAGATAGATGAAACTCCTTCCACACGTGAGGGGATAATTGACCTTATGCTGTGCACGCAGCTAGAAAAGTCATGGCCTACAGACCTTATGGCTCAGCTTAAGATCTGCCTGGTAAGAGATGCCAGCCAAACGGTGAAGAAGGCTGATGTTTTCTTTACTGCATATGGGTATCAAACTCGCAAGCAGCATACCTGGAACAGGAAAGCTGATAAATCTGGGAAATCGTCTCAGACTGAACCCCAGCAACAAGGCCATTCTCAGAATAATGGCCAAGGTCCAAAACAGCAGAGGAAGGAACAGGGGCAAAACACTCAGAAACCTGAGTGGAAGAGGTACAACAAGTACCCTAACCAGCAGCAGTATCAGCCACGCAACCGACCGTCAGGACTCCTTTTCACCACCAGCTCAAGTGAATAGGAGACAGGAGGTGAACACAGCCTTCATTCCTCAGCAGCAGCACGATGGTCACGTCCCTACCAGTACGGGTACTTCCCCACTGTTCTCTAGTCCCACAGCGACAGTGAACACCCCTCCACAGATGGCCAATGCTCCATCTCCCCAGGCAGTGAGTATGACCCCTTGAGTATCTAATTCTCAGGGCACCATGTTTGCCGCATCATTTATTCAGCAGCCTAATCAGTGGCTAGCTGCTTCCTCCACAGGCCCTCCCACAGGTGACAGTGGCTTCCTTGTTCAACCAGGGTTTGTGGAAGGCATTCCTGTGAAGGTCCTGAGAGACAATGGGTCCTCAGGTTGCTCTGTCAGGCTGCGTCTAGTTCGGCCTGAGCAGTACACAGGTTGACAGATCCATGCTAACCTTCTTGATGGGTCAGTGAGATTGTTCCCTGAGGCACGTATCCAGGTGGCATCTCCATTTCACACTGGTACGACACTCGCAGTTGTCATGCCAGAACCTTTATTTGTTATAATCATAGGCAATATTCCTGGTGCAAAGTATAGTTGCACTGAAGATGATGCTACTCAGACTTCGGCTGCAGTAACACGAGCCATCGCTGAGATCACCCCTGTGACCATTGAATCGCCACAAGATCTGATGTGTAGCCAAGTTGTTGTTCAAGAACAACATTCTGACCCGACACTTGCTGCCGTGCGGAAGAATCAAAAGGGTAGAGTGACTAAGTATTCACGGGGAGGTCAAGCCAAGTCCCTTCGCAAACAAGGACGGCTGTACCATGAGTCACGAACACCCCAGGGCGAGGTTCGACTGCAGTTTGTCGTTCCCGCCAAGTACCACCAAGCAGTGTTAGAATGGGGTCATTGTTCAGCCTCAGGAGGTCACATGGGCAAAAGGAAGACACAGGGCCATATCCGAGCTGACTTTTTCTGGCCAGGGATGGGACGAGACATAGATAGTTTTGTGCGTTCTTGCAGTGTGTGTCTTGGTAACACCAGTCAGGGACATGTCCTTCCTGCGCCGTTTGAACTCACACTCATAATCTCTGAAGCAGTTGAGAGACAGGGCGTGATAATGTGGGTGTAGGCCCGATGTCTCGCTTACTAACTGATGACTAATACGAGCAACGGTTATATGCTGGGTTCCGTAAGATAGGCGTTCTCAGAGATTTGAGTAATCTAAGGACCAGCCTGGTTCCCAGTTAGTGTACCAGTAAGACCTGATGTCTCACCCGTTGGCCCTACAGGACACAGTATGTCCAGGGCCTGTACATACGTGTATACCATAAGTTAAGGGGGAAGTTCAAGAACCCCGCAGAGACAGTCCAGGGCTGTGTATGAATTACCTTGTGGAACGTCTCCAGCTGTGGGCCTCTCTGAGGATTCCCGGAGAATGCACAATATCCACATGAGTGTTCACACCCGCAGTGGGTGTTAAAATGTGACCTGCCTGAGATTGCATAGGGATTCTCAGCTTCCTGTTATTAGTTGTAGGTGTAGAGTTGGGTTAACCAGTAAACTGCCCATTCTAAGAGATTTGAGGAATTCAAGAACTGGCAAATTTCCTGGTTAATAATGTTAGGTTAACTAGTAAACTGCCCGTTCTAAGAGATTTGAGCAATTCAAGAACTGGCACATTTCCTAGTTAATAAGCGTTAACCAGTAAACTATAAGGGTTCCAAGAAATTTGTGAATTCAAGAATTACGTTTCCTGGTTAATAATGACATAAGTACTGATTGCCAGGCAGAGAGAGAGAAATGGCACTTTTGATGCTCCACCTTAATTCCTTTCGCAGGTGCAGCTGGTGGGTGCAGCATTCCCGTGCAGATCAGCTTGTCGTCCCTGTCGCATGCTGCCGCCCCTTCTCTTCTTCCTCGTCGTCATTATTTACTATAAATTTGCAATATTTAATTTTACACGTAGGTACAGTCACACAACTGTCACACCTACACCCTGTATTACATACATTACGCTACATAACAATTAGTTGTTAATGTAAATGTAGCGAACTTTTCGTTCAGTTTGACCTGAGTACAGGATTTTTCACTGTCGTCATGAGAGTTTTTCCCTCAAGCTTGCTTCTATTAACGTAAATAGGAGTTTTTTTTCGCTCACTGGCGACTGTGACTTTCTCCTGTAGCAGGATAGAACACACACACCACAGTGTGAATCTTGTGTGACTGAGTTAGGATTTATATGTATGTATATTGAAACTTTCTCCTGAGAAAAAAAATTTCAACTTTTGATGGGGCATAATGTCACGAGTCGGCTCGTGACATTAAATTTGGTTGGAAACCACGAACTCTAGTGGAATCCCAGTGTTTATCGTTCAGTTTAACCGCTACCTATTTACCCAGTTGGGAATGTTTTTCAGGCAATTTTTTAATGTGTCATAAATGATTGTCTTTGTGTGAGACATTAGCATTTCTGCCGAGTGATTTATTATGGGCGTGTTTTGCTCATTCTAGCTGTTAGCAATGTGGCCACAACACTTACCTCTTTCCTACGATTTGAAGTCAGTCAAGATTTGAGCACCGTGAAAGCAGGTATGGCCCAGAGCGTAGCAGTGCTGCCATTGTCCAGTTCCTGAATTTCCACCTAGTGTGATTGGCGAGAGACTTACCGAGTGCAGTGTCCTTCCAGTAACGACGCCCAGTCATCCGCTTTGTCCACTTTTCTGACCAGTATTTTCTTTTCGTTTTCCTAGGCTTAAGAGTTAGCTTTTGAGTGAGCGAGTGAGTGCGATCTCCTTATTTTGAATTCATTTTGAAATGTAACGTAATTTTATTTCTTTGTAATCAATAAATTTAACAGTTCTTTTTCTCGAGCTTAATGTAATGTAAACTCGTGTTTTATTTTCCATATTAAGCTTATTCTAGTTGCAGCTCCTAGCTTGCATAAACGTTTTGCTATTCATAACTGGTATTTAGGCCAGTCTTTCTGTAGTAAGCTTAAAATCCGTTGTGCCATCTAGGAGTTAATGCATCAGCAAGAATCTGTTATCATTAATAGCATGTTATTGATTGTCAGGGGCGAAGTCACTTTCTCCAGAGGCTAACAGTACTAACAAACAGCAATTGTGAGGAATTAGTCTCTGTTGTGTACTGTTGAGAAAGTTTATAAATTCTCGTCCTTAGAGAATCGGCGAAGCAAGCCAAAATAAAGTAATCATTGCTTGATTTTTAGCAAGACAATTCATTGTCCTGCTCTCAGTATTATTAATAATTATCCATTAATATTTCAAACATTTTAAAAATCCAGTGACAATTGGCGACCTCCTTCCAGGATATTAACTCCTAGCTCTAAAGCTATTCACGAGATAATACTCACTCACTCATACTTAGGTATTTATCATTAAAGTCTATAGGCATTATCTTACTGGTGATTATTGATTCAGTTCTATTAATTTACATTATAGTTTTCAGTCAGTTGTTTGTTTAATTTTCTTTCTTTACCAGTTTAAATAGATAAAACTGGTCACCATTAACCTGTGCCTATATTTTTTATTCTCGATTATTGGCATCTTTCTCTGAAAAAATTGCAGTCAGTACTGAGTCGCTAATTTATTAGATTGAGTTAGCATCATGTCCACCAGCGTCTATGTACAGGAAGCCAAAGATATGGGTCTTACGGACCCAACTGAAATTAAGGGCTTTGTCCTCTCTCGGTTTAATTATGAACAGCAACACGAGAATGATGCTCGTGAAGAGCGTCAAATTCAGCGTGAAGAACCTGAGAGAGAACGTGAACACGAGCGAAAACAACGCGAACTCGAGTTAGAACAAGAGCAAGAACAACGCAAATACGAGCGAGAACAACGTAAGAGAGAACGTGAATACGAGCTTGAACAACGAGAACATGAACGTGCCGAGCGAGAAGCACGCGAAAAACATGAATTTGAAATGTTGAAGCTCAAGCGAGATTTCTTGGCTTCAGACACATCTGGTGCAGCTGGCCCAAGCTCCACGAGCATTCTCCCTGCAAATGTTATGGCGACCCCACACATCAAGCTTCCCCCATACAAGGAAGGCGAGCGAATCGAGCCATACATAGCTCGTTTTGAAGACATGGCTCAACTTTACTAGCTGGATGATGCAGCTAAGCGGCGTCAGTTTCTTAGCCTGTTTGAGGGCCCTGCCCTCGATATTTTCCACAGAATTCGTGGAGACAATCTCACGTATGAGATGATGAAGGCCGCACTCGTCAAAGTGAACGGTCTCACAGTTGATGACGCCAAGAGTCAGTTCGTGAGGGCGCGTTTACAGGATAAAGAGACTGCCGTTCAGTTTCTTGACTGGCTTACTGCTTACTTAGACGAGTGGATGGAGAAAGATGAAACTCCTTCCACGCAAGAGTGGATAATTGACCTTATGCTGTGCACGCAGCTAGAAAAGTCGTGGCCTACTGAACTTATGGCTTTGCTTAAGATCTGCCAGGTAAGAGATGCCAGCCAAACGGTGAAGAAGGCTGACGCATTCTTTACTGCATATGGGTATCAAACTCGCAAGCAGCATACCTGGAACAGGAAAGCTGATAAATCTGGGAAATCGTCTCAAACTGAACCCCAGCAACAAGGCCATTCTCAGAATAATGGCCAAGGTCCAAAACGGCAGAGGAAGGAGCAGGGGCAAAACACTCAGAAACCTGAGTGGAAGAGGTACAACAAGTACCCTAACCAGCAGCAGTATCAGCCACGCAACCGACCGTCGGGACTCCTTTTCACCACCAGCTCAGGTGAATAGGAGACAGGAGGTGAACACAGCCTTCATTCCTCAGCAGCAGCACGATGGTCACGTCCCTACCAGTACGGGTATTTCCCCACAGTTCTCTAGTCCCACAGCGACAGTGAACACCTCTCCACAGATGGCCAATGCTCCATCTCCCCAGGCAGTGAGTACGACCCCTTGAGTATGTAATTCTCAGGGCACCATGTTTGCCGCATCATTTATTCAGCAGCCTAATCAGTGGCTAGCTGCTTCCTCCACAGGCCCTCCCACAGGTGACAGTGGCTTCCTTGTTCAACCAGGGTTTGTGGGAGGCATTCCTGTGAAGGTCCTGAGAGACAATGGGTCCTCAGGTTGCTCTGTCAGGCAGAGTCTAGTTCGGCCTGAGCAGTACACAGATCGACAGATCCATGCTAACCTTATTGATGGGTCAGTGAGATTGTTCCTGAGGCACGTATCCAGATGGCATCTCCATTTTACACTGGTACGACACTCGCAGTTGTCATGCCAGAACCTTTATTTGACATAATCATAGGCAATATTCCTGGTGCCAAGTATAGTTGCACTGAAGATGATGCTACTCAGACTTTGGCTGCAGTAACACAAGCCATCGCTGAGGCTCCGAACTGTGTCACCCCTGTGACCATTGAATTGCCAGAAGATCTGATGTGTAGCCAAGTTGTTGTTCAAGAACAACATTCTGACCTGACACTTGCTGCCATGCGGAAGAAACAAAAGGGTAGAGTGATAAAGTATTCACGGGGAGATCAAGACAAGTTCCTTCGCAAACAAGGACGGCTGTACCATGAGTCACGAACACCCCAGGGCAAGGTTCCATTGCAGTTTGTCGTTCCCGCCAAGTACCATCAAGCAGTGTTAGAATGGGGTCATTGTTCAGCCTCAGGAGGTCACATGGGCAAAAGGAAGACACAGGGCCATATCCGAGCTGACTTTTTCTGGCCAGGGATGGGACAAGACATAGATAGTTTTGTGCGTTCCTGCAGTGTGTGTCTACGTAACACCAGTCAGGGACACGTCCTTCCTGCGCCGTTTGAACTCACACTCATAATCTCTGAAGCAGTTGAGAGACAGGGCGTGATAATGTGGGTGTAGGCCCGATGTCTCGCTTACTAACTGATGACTAATACGAGCAACGGTTATATGCTGGGTTCCGTAAGATAGGCGTTCTCAGAGATTTGAGTAATCTAAGGACCAGCCTGGTTCCCAGTTAGTGTACCAGTAAGACCTGATGTCTCGCCCGTTGGCCCTGCAGGACACAGTATGTCCAGGGCCTGTACATACGTGTATACCTTACGTTAAGGGGGAAGTTCGAGAACCCCGCAGAGACAGTCCAGGGCTGTGTATGAATTACCTTGTGGAACGTCTCAAGCTGTGGGCCTCTCTGAGGATTCCCGGAGAATGCACAATATCCACATGAGTGTTCACACCCGCAGTGGGTGTTAAAATGTGACCGCCCGAGATTGCATAGGGATTCTCAGCTTCCTGTTATTAGTTGTAGGTATAGAGTTAGGTTAACCAGTAAACTGCCCGTTCTAAGAGATTTGAGCAATTCAAGAACTGGCACGTTTTCTGGTTAATAATGTTAGGTTAACTAGTAAACTGCCTGTTCTAAGAGATTTGAGCAATTCAAGAACTGGCACATTTCCTAGTTAATAAGCGTTAACCAGTAAACTATAAGGGTTCTAAGAAATTTGTGAATTCAAGAATTACGTTTCCTGGTTAATAATGACATAAGTACTGATTGCTAGGCAGAGAGAGAGAGAAATGACACTTTTGATGCTCCACCTTAATTCCTTTCACAGGTGCAGCTGGTGGGTGCAGCATTCCCGTGCAGATCAGCTAGTCGTCCCTGTCGCATGCTGCCACCCCTTCTCTTCTGCCTCGTCGTCATTATTTACTATAAATTTGCATTATGTAATTTTACACGTAGGTACAGTCACACCACAACTGTCACACCTACACCGTGTATCACATACATTACGCTACATAACAATTAGTTGTTAATGTAAATGTAGCGAACTTTTCGTTCAGTTTGACCTGAGTACAAGATTTTTCACTGTCGTCATGAGAGTTTTTCCCTCAAGCTTGCTTCTATTAACGTAAATAGGAGTTTTTTTTTCGCTCACTGGCGACTGTGACTTTCTCCTGTAGCAGGATAGCACACACACACACACCACAGTGTGAATCTTGTGTGACTGAGTTGGGATTTATATGTATGTGTATTGAAATTTTTTTCCTGAGAAAAAAATTTCAACTCTTGATGGGGCATAATGTCACGAGTCGGCTCGTAACATTCAATTTGGTTGGAAACCACGAACTCTAGTGGAATCCCAGTGTTCATCGTTCAGTTTAACCGCTACCTATTCACCCGGTTGGGAATGTTTTTCAGGCAATTTTTCAATATGTCATAAATGATCGTCTTTGTGTGAGACATTAGATTTCCGCCGAGCGATTTATTATGAGCGTGTTTTGCTCATTCTAGCCGTTAGCAATGCAGCCACAACACTTGCCTCTTTCCCACGATTTGAAGTCAGTCAAGATTTGAGCACCGTGAAAGCAGGTATGGCCCAGAGCGTAGCAGTGCTGCCGTTGTCCAGTTCCTGAATTTCCACCTAGTGTGATTGGCGAGAGACTTACCGAGTGCAGTGTCCTTCCAGTAACGACGCCCAGTCATCCGCTTTGTCCACTTTTCTGACCAGTATTTTCTTTTCGTTTTCTTACGCTTAAGAGTTAGCTTTTGAGTGAGCGAGTGAGTGCGATCTCCTTATTTTGAATTCATTTTGAAATGTAACGTAAATTTATTTCTTTCTAATCAATAAATTTAACAGTTCTTTTTCTCGAGCTTAATGTAATGTAAACTCGTGTTTTATTTTCCATATTAAGCTTATTCTAGTTGCAGCTCCTAGCTTGCATAAACGTTTTGCTATTCATAACTGGTATTTAGGCCAGTCTTTCTGTATTAAGCTTAAAATCCATTGTGCCATCTAGGAGTTAATGCATCAGCAAGAATCTGTTATCATTAATAGCATGTTATTGATTGTCAGGGGTGAAGTCACTTTCTCCAGAGGGTAACAGTACTAACAAACAGCAATTGTGAGGAATTAGTCTCTGCTGTGTTCTGTTGAGAAAGTTTATAAATTCTCGTCCTTAGAGAATCGGTGAAGCAAGCCAAAATAAAGTAATCATTGCTTGATTTTTAGCAAGACAATTCATTGTCCTGCTCTCAGTATTATTAATAATTATCCTTTAATATTTCAAACATTTTAAAAACCCCGTGACAATTGGCGACTCATTCCAGGATATTAACTCCTAGCTCTAAAGCTATTCATGAGATAATACTCACTCACTCAAACTTAGGTATTTATCGTTAAAGTTTATAGGCATTATCTTACTGGTGATTATTGATTCAGTTCTATTAATTTACATAATAGTTTTCAGTCAGTTGTTTGTTTAATTTTCTTTCTTTACCAGTTTAAATAGATAAAACTGGTCACCATTAACCTGTGCCTATATTCTTTATTCTCGATTATTGGCATCTTTCTCTGAAAAAATTGCAGTCAGTACTGAGTTGCTAGTTTATTAGATTGAGTTAGCATCATGTCCACCAGCGTCTATGTACTGGAAGCCAAAGATATGGGTCTTACGGACCCAACTGAAATTAAGGACTTCGTCCTTTCTCGGTTTAATTATGAACAGCAACACGAGAATGATGCTCATGAGGAGCGTCAAATTCAGCGTGAAGAACCTGAGAGAGAATGTGAACACGAGTGAAAACAACGCGAACTCGAGTTAAAAGTAGAGCGAGAACAACGCGAATGCGAGCGAGAACAACGTAAGAGAGAACGTGAATACGAGCGTGAACAACGAGAACATGAACGTGCCGAGCGAGAAGCACGCGAAAAACATGAATTTGAAATGTTGAAGCTCAAGCGAGATTTCTTGGCTTCAGACACATCTGGTGCAGCTGGCCCAAGCTCCACGAGCATTCTCCCTGCACATGTTATGGCGACCCCACACATCAAGCTTCCCCCATACAAGGAAGGCGAGCAAATCGAGCCATACATAGCTCGTTTTGAAGGCATGGCTCAATTTTACTAGCTGGATGATGCAGCTAAGCGGCTTCAGTTTCTTAGCCTGTTTGAGGGCCCTGCCCTCGATATTTTTCACAGAATTCGTGGAGACAATCTCATGTATGAGATGATGAAGGCCGCACTCATCAAAGTGTACGGTCTCACAGTTGATGACGCCAAGAGTCAGTTCATGAGGGCGCGTTTACAGGATAAAGAGACTGCCGTTCAGTTTCTTGACCGGCTTACTGCTTACTTAGATGAGTGGATGGAGATATATGAAACTCCTTCCATGCGTGAGGGGATAATTGACCTTATGGTGTGCACGCAGCTAGAAAAGTCGTGGCCTACTGAACTTATGGCTCAGCTTAAAATCTGCCAGGTAAGAGATGCCAGCCAAACGGTGAAGAAAGCTGATGCATTCTTTACTGCATATGGGTATCAAACTCGTAAGCAGCATACCTGGAACAGGAAAGCTGATAAATCTGGGAAATCGTCTCAGACTGAACCCCAGCAACAAGGCCATTCTCAGAATAATGGCCAAGGTCCAAAACTGCAGAGGAAGGAACAGGGGCAAAACACTCAGAAACCTGAGTGGAAGAGGTACAACAAGTACCCTAACCAGCAGCAGTATCAGCCACGCAACCGACCGTTGGAACTCCTTTTCACCACCAGCTCAAGTGAATAGGAGACAGGAGGTGAACACAGCCTTCATTCCTCAGCAGCAGCACGATGGTCACGTCCCTACCGGTACGGGTACTTCCCCACAGTTCTCAAGTCCCACAGCGACAGTGAACACCCCTCCACAGATGGCCAATGCTCCATCTCCCCAGGCAGTGAGTACGACCCCTTGAGTATGTAATTCTCAGGGCACCATGTTTGCCGCATCATTTATTCAGCAGCCTAATCAGTGGCTAGCTGCTTCCTTCACAGGCCCTCCCACAGGTGACAGTGGGTTCCTTGTTCAACCAGGGTTTGTGGAAGGCATTCCTGTGAAGGTCCTGAGAGACAATGGGTCCTCAAGTTGGTCTGTCAGGCAGAGTCTAGTTCGGCCTGAGCAGTACACAGGTGGACAGATCCATGCTAACCTTATTGATGGGTCAGTGAGATTGTTCCCTGAGGCATGTATCCAGGTGGCATCTCCATTTTACACTGGTACGACACTCGCAGTTGTCATGCCAGAACCTTTATTTGACATAATCATAGGCAATATTCCTGGTGCCAAGTATAGTTGCACTGAAGATGATGCTACTCAGACTTCGGCTGCAGTAACACGAGCCATCGCTGAGATCACCCCTGTGACCATTGAATCGCCACAAGATCTGATGTGTAGCCAAGTTGTTGTTCAAGAACAACATTCTGACCCGACACTTGCTGCCGTGCGGAAGGAACAAAAGGGTAGAGTGATAATGTATTCACGGGGAGGTCAAGCCAAGTTCCTTCGCAAACAAGGACGGCTGTACCATGAGTCACAAACACCCCAGGGCGAGGTTCGACTGCAGTTTGTCGTTCCCGCCAAGTACCACCAAGCAGCGTTAGAATGGGGTCATTGTTCAGCCTCAGGAGGTCACATGGGCAAAAGGAAGACCCAGGGCCATATCCGAGCTGACTTTTTCTGGCCAGGGATGGGACGAGACATAAATAGTTTTCTGCGTTCCTGCAGTGTGTGTCTACGTAGCACCAGTCAGTGACACGTCCTTCCTGCGCCGTTTGAACTCACACCCATAATCTCTGAAGCAGTTGAGAGACAGGGCGTGATAATGTGGGTGTAGGCCCGATGTCTCGCTTACTAACTGATGACTAATACGAACAACGGTTATATGCTGGGTTCCGTAAGATAGGCGTTCTCAGAGATTTGAGTAATCTAAGGACCAGCCTGGTTCTCAGTTAGTGTACCAGTAAGACCTTATGTCTCGCCCATTGGCCCTACAGGACACAGTATGTCCAGGGCCTGTACATACGTGTATACCATAAGTTAAGGGGGAAATTCAAAAACCCCGCAGAGACAGTCCAGGGCTGTGTGTGAATTACCTTGTGGAACGTCTCGAGCTGTGGGCCTCTCTGAGGATTCCCGGAGAATGCACAATATCCACATGAGTGTTCACACCCACAGTGGGTGTTAAAATGTGACCTGCCCGAGATTCCATAGGGATTCTCAGCTTTCTGATATTAGTTGTAGGTGTAGAGTTAGGTTAACCAGTAAACTGCCCATTCTAAGAGATTTGAGCAATTCAAGAACTGGCACATTTCCTGGTTAATAATGTCAGGTTAACTAGTAAACTGCCCGTTCTAAGAGATTTGAGCAATTCAAGAACTGGCACATTTCCTAGTTAATAAGCATTAACCAGTAAACTATAAGGGTTCTAAGAAATTTGTGAATTCAAGAATTACGTTTCCTGGTTAATAATGACATAAGTACTGATTGCCAGGCAGAGAGAGAGAAATGACACTTTTGATGCTCCACCTTAATTCCTTTCGCAGGTGCAGCTGGTGGGTGCAGCATTCCCGTGCAGATCAGCTTGTCGTCCCTGTCGCATGCTGCCGCCCCTTCTCTTCTGCCTCGTTGTCATTATTTACTATAAATTTGCATTATGTAATTTTACACGTAGGTACAGTCACACCACAACTGTCACACCTACACCCTGTATTACATACATTATGCTACATAACAATTAGTTTTTAATGTAAATGTAGCGAACTTTTCGTTCAGTTTGACCTGAGTACAGGATTTTTCACTGTTGTCATGAGAGTTTTTCCCTCAAGCTTGCTTCTATTAACGTAAATAGGAGTTTTTTTTCGCTCACTGGCGACTGTGACTTTCTCCTGTAGCAGGATAGAACACACACACCACAGTGTGAATCTTGTGTGACTGAGTTAGGATTTATATGTATTTATATTGAAATTTTTTTCCTGAGAAAAAAATTTCAACTTTTGATGGGCCATAATGTCACGAGTCGGCTCGTGACATTAAATTTGGTTGGAAACCACGAACTCTAGTGGAATCCCAGTGTTTATCGTTCAGTTTAACCGCTACCTATTCACCCGGTTGGGAATGTTTTTCAGGCAATTTTTCAATGTGTCTTTGTGTGAGACATTAGCATTTCTGCCGAGCGATTTATTATGGGCGTGTTTTGCTCATTCTAGCTGTTAGCAATGCGGCCACAACACTTGCCTCTTTCCTACGATTTGAAGTCAGTCAAGATTTGAGCACCGTGAAAGCAGGTTGGGCCCAGAGCGTAGCAGTGCTGCCATTGTCCAGTTCCTGAATTTCCACCTAGTGTGATTGGCGAGAGACTTACCGAGTGCAGTGTCCTTCCAGTAACGACGCCCAGTCATCCGCTTTGTCCACTTTTCTGACCAGTATTTTCTTTTCTTTTTCCTAGGCTTAAGAGTTAGCTTTTGAGTGAGCGAGTGAGTGCGATCTCCTTATTTTGATTTCATTTTGAAATGTAACGTAATTTTATTTCTTTGTAATCAATAAATTTAACAGTTCTTTTTCTCGAGCTTAATGTAATGTAAACTCGTGTTTTATTTTCCATATTAAGCTTATTCTAGTTGCAGCTCCTAGCTTGCATAAACGTTTTGCTATTCATAACTGGTATTTAGGCCAGTCCTTCTGTATTAAGCTTAAAATCCATTGTGCCATCTAGGAGTTAATGCATCAGCAAGAATCTGTTATCATTAATAGCATGTTATTGATTGTCAGGGGCGAAGTCACTTTCTCCATAGGCTAACAGTACTAACAAACAGCAATTGTGAGGAATTAGTCTCTGCTGTGTACTGTTGAGAAAGTTTATAAATTCTCGTCCTTAGAGAATCGGCGAAGCAAGCTAGAATAAAGTAATCATTGCTTGATTTTTAGCAAGACAATTCATTGTCCTGCTCTCAATATTATTAATAATTATCTTTTAATATTTCAAACATTTTAAAAACCCAGTGACAATTGGCGACCTCATTCCAGGATATTAACTCCTAGCTCTAAAGCTATTCACGAGATAATACTCACTCACTCATACTTAGGTATTTATCATTAAAGTCTATAGGCATTGTCTTACTGGTGATTGTTGATTCAGTTCTATTAATTTACATAATAGTTTTCAGTCAGTTGTTTGTTTAATTTTCTTTCTTTACCAGTTTAAATAGATAAAACTGGTCACCATTAACCTGTGCCTATATTCTTTATTCTCGATTATTGGCATCTTTCTCTGAAAAAATTGCAGTCAGTACTGAGTCGCTAGTTTATTAGATTGAGTTAGCATCATGTCCACCAGCGTCTATGTACAGGAACCCAAAGATATGGGTGTTACTGACCCAACTGAAATTAAGGACTTTGTCCTCTCTCGGTTTAATTATGAACAGCAACACGAGAATGATGCTCGTGAAGAGCGTCAAATTCAGCGAGAAGAACCTGAGAGAGAACGTGAACACGAGCGAAAACAACGCGAACTCGAGTTAGAACAAGAGCAAGAATAACGCGAATACGAACGAGAAGAACGTAAGAGAGAACGTGAATACGAGCGTGAACAACGAGAACATGAACGTGCCGAGCGAGAAGCATGCGAAAAACATGAATTTGAAATGTTGAAGCTCAAGCGAGATTTCTTGGCTTCAGACACATCTGGTGCAGCTGGCCCAAGCTCCACAAGCTTTCTCCCTGCACATGTTATGGCGACCCCACACATCAAGCTTCCCCCATACAAGGAAGGCGAGCGAATCGAGCCATACATAGCTCGTTTTGAAGGCATGGCTCAACTTTACTAGCTGGATGATGCAGCTAAGCGGCTTCAGTTTCTTAGCCTGTTTGAGGGCCCTGCCCTCGATATTTTCCACAGAATTCATGGAGACAATCTCACGTATGAGATGATGAAGGCCGCACTCATCAAAGTGTACGGTCTCACAGTTGACGACACCAAGTGTCAGTTCATGAGGGCGCGTTTACAGGATAAAGAGACTGCCGTTCAGTTTCTTGACCGGCTTACTGCTTACTTAGATGAGTGGATGGAGATACATGAAACTCCTTCCATGCGTGAGGGGATAATTGACCTTATGCTGTGCACGCAGCTAGAAAAGTCGTGGCCTACTAAACTTATGGCTCAGCTTAAAATCTGCCAGGTAAGAGATGCCAGCCAAACGTTGAAGAAAGCTGACGCATTCTTTACTGCATATGGGTATCAAACTCGCAAGCAGCATACCTGGAACAGGAAAGCTGATAAATCTGGGAAATCGTCTCAGACTGAACCCCAGCAACAAGGCCATTCTCAGAATAATGGCCAAGGTCCAAAACTGCAGAGGAAGGAACAGGGGCAAAACACTCAGAAACCTGAGTGGAAGAGGTACAACAAGTACCCTAACCAGCAGCAGTATCAGCCACGCAACCGACCGTCGGAACTCCTTTTCACCACCAGCTCAAGTGAATAGGAGACAGGAGGTGAACACACCCTTTATTCCTCAGCAGCAGCACGATGGTCACGTCCCTACCAGTACGGGTACTTCCCCACAGTTCTCTAGTCCCACAGCGACAGTGAACACCCCTCCACAGATGGTCAATGCTCCATCTCCCCAGGCAGTGAGTACGACCCCTTGAGTATCTAATTCTCAGGGCACCATGTTTGCCGCATCATTTATTCAGCAGCCTAATCAGTGGCTAGCTCCATCCTCCACAGGCCCTCCCACAGGTGACAGTGGCTTCCTTGTTCAACCAGGGTTTGTGGAAGGCATTCCTGTGAAGGTCCTGAGAGACAATGGGTCCTCAAGTTGGTCTGTCAGGCAGAGTCTAGTTCGGTCTAAGCAGTACACAGATCGACAGATCCATGCTAACCTTATTGATGGGTCAGTGAGATTGTTCCCTGAGGCACGTATCCAGGTGGCATCTCCATTTTACACTGGTATGACACTCGCAGTTGTCATGCCAGAACCTTTATTTGACATAATCATAGTGTGTAAGAAACGGAATCTAAAGGTGAATGTAGGGAAGAGTAAAGTTATGGTCTTTGAGAGAGGTGAAGTCAGTGAATGTACAGCGAGGTTGCATGGTGAGGAATTGGAAAATGTGAGTACGTTTAAGTACTTGGGTAGTGTGATGAGTAAGGATGGAGGTTTGGAGGGTGAAGTTCTTGAAAGGGTACAGCAGGGAAGAAATGTTGCTGGTTCTTTGAAAGCAGTGATAAGAAACAGGGAAGTGAGCATGGAAGTGAAAAAGTTACTACATGACACTATTGTGATACCAACTCTAACGTACGGAAGTGAAGCTTGGACGTTGTTGGAAGGACACAAGTCAAGAGTGAGAGCCGTGGAAATGAGTTATTTAAGAGGAGCCTGTGGAGTCACATGGAGAGACAGGCTGACGAATGAGGATATAAAGGAGCGTTGTGGTGTTGATGTGGATGTGATAGGAAGCGTTATGAGGAACACACTGAGGTGGTTTGGCCATGTGGAGAGGATGGAGGGTGAAAGACTGACGAAGAGAGTGTATGTGAGTGAGGTGGAGGGGGAAAGAGGGAGGGGGAGGCCGAGGATGAGATGGAGAGATGGGGTGGAGAGGTATATGAGAGAGGGGTGTGTGAGTTGGGAGCAGGGGAGTGAAATGGCGGGGGACAGGGCAACTTGGAGGCGATTTGTTTATGGCCACCCCAAACGGGATTGAGGCGTCTGGCAATAGATGGTGTCAAGTATAGTTGCACTGAAGATGATGCTACTCAGACTTCGGCTGCAGTAACACGAGCCATCGCTGAGGTCACCCCTGTGACCATTGAATCGCCACAAGTTCTGATGTGTAGCCAAGTTGTTGTTCAAGAACAACATTCTGACCCGACACTTGCTGCCGTGCGGAAGAAACAAAAGGGTAGAGTGATAATGTATTCACGGGGAGGTCAAGCCAAGTTCCTTCGCAAACAAGGACGGCTGTACCATGAGTCACAAACACCCCAGGGCGAGGTTCGACTGCAGTTTGTCGTTCCCGTCAAGTACCACCAAGCAGTGTTAGAATGGGGTCATTGTTCAGCCTCAGGAGGTCACATGGGCAAAAGGAAGACACAGGGCCATATCCGAGCTGACTTTTTCTGGCCAGGGATGGGACGAGACATAGATAGTTTTGTGCGTTCCTGCAGTATGTGTCTACGTAACACCAGTCAGGGACACGTCCTTCCTGCGCTGTTTGAACTCACACCCATAATCTCTGAAGCAATTGAGAGACAGGGCGTGATAATGTGGGTGTAGGCCCGATGTCTCGCTTACTAACTGATGACTAATATGAACAATGGTTATATGCTGGGTTCCGTAAGACAGGCGTTCTCAGAGATTTGAGTAATGTAAGGACCAGCCTGGTTCCCAGTTAGTGTACCAGTAAGACCTGATGTCTCGCCCGTTGGCCCTACAGGACACAGTATGTCCAGGGCCTGTACATACGTGTATACCAGAAGTTAAGGGGGAAGTTCGAGAACCCCGCAGAGACAGTCCAGGGCTGTGTATGAATTACGTTGTGGAACGTCTCAAGCTGTGGGCCTCTCTGAGGATTCCCAGAGAATGCACAATATCCACATGAGTGTTCACACCCGCAGTGGGTGTTAAAATGTGACCTGCCCGAGATTGCATAGGGATTCTCAGCTTCCTGTTATTAGTTGTAGGTGTAGAATTAGGTTAACCAGTAAACTGCCCGTTCTAAGAGATTTGAGCAATTCAAGAAATGGCACATTTCCTGGTTAATAATGTTAGGTTCACTAGTAAACTACCTGTTCTAAGAGATTTGAACAATTCAAGAACTGGCACATTTTCTAGTTAATAAGCGTTAACCAGTAAACTATAAGGGTTCTAAGAAATTTGTGAATTCAAGAATTACGTTTCCTGGTTAATAATGACATAAGTACTGATTGCTAGGCAGAGAGAGAGAAATGACACTTTTGATGCTCCACCTTAATTCCTTTCGCAGGTGCAGCTGGTGGGTGCAACATTGCCTTGCAGATCAGCTGGTCGTCCCTGTCGCATGCTGCTGCCCCTTCTCTTCTGCCTCGTCGTCATTATTTACTATAAATTTGCATTATGTAATTTTACTGTCACACCTACACCCTGTATTACATTCATTACGCTACATAACAATTAGTTGTTAATGTAAATGTATCGAACTTTTCATTCAGTTTGACCTGAGTACAGGATTTTTTGCTGTCATCATGAGAGTTTTTCCCTCAAGCTTGCTTCTATTAACGTAAATAGGAGTTTTTTTTTCGCTCACTGGCGACTGTGACTTTCTCCTGTAGCAGGATAGCACACACACACCACAGTGTGAATCTTGTGTGACTGAGTTAGGATTTATATGTATGTATATTGAAGTTTTTTTCCTGAGAAAAAAATTTCAACTTTTGATGAGGCATAATGTCACGAGTCGGCTCATGACATTAAATTTGGTTGGAAACCACGAACTCTAGTGGAATCCCAGTGTTTATCGTTCAGTTTAACCGCTATGTATTCACCCGGTTGGGAGCGTTTTTCAGGCAATTTTTCAATGTGTCATAAATGATCATCTTTGTGTGAGACATTAGCATTTCCGCCGAGCGATTTATTATGAGCGTGTTTTGCTCATTCTAGCCGTTAGCAATGCAGCCACAACACTTGCCTCTTTCCTACGATTTGAAGTCAGTCAAGATTTGAGCACCATGAAAGCAGGTTGGGCCCAGAACGTAGCAGTGCTGCCGTTGTCCAGTTCCTGAATTTCCACCTAGTGTGATTGGCGAGAGACTTAGTGAGTGCAGTGTCCTTCCAGTAACGACGCCCAGTCATCCGCTTTGTCCACTTTTCTGACCAGTATTTTCTTTTGGTTTTCCTAGGCTTAAGAGTTAGCTTTTGAGTGAGTGAATGAGTGCGATCTTATTTTGAATTCATTTTGAAATGTAACTTAAATTTATTTCTTTGTAATCAATAAATTTAACAGTTCATTTTCTCGAGCTTAATGTAATGTAAACTCGTGTTTTATTTTCCATATTAAGCTTATTCTAGTTGTAGCTCCTAGCTTGCATAAACGTTTTGCTATTCATAACCGGTATTTAGGCCAGTCTTTTTGTATTAGGCTTAAAATCCGTTGTGCCATCTAGGAGTTAATGCATCAGCAAGAATCTGTTATCATTAATAGCATGTTATTGATTGTCAGGGGTGAAGTCACTTTCTCCAGAGGCTAACAGTACTAACAAACAGCAATTGTGAAGAATTAGTCTCTGCTGTGTACTGTTGAGAAAGTTTATAAATTCTCGTCCTTAGAGAATCGGCGAAGCAAGCCAGAATAAAGTAATCATTGCTTGATTTTTAGCAGGACAATTCATTGGCTGCTCTCAGCATTATGGAAAAATATCCTTTAAAATTGTATAATCTTTAAAAACCCAGTGACAACCACTCCGGCTCTAACACCCACCGTCCATATTCAATACATGCTAGGGCTGTCTCATACAGGAAAGGTGTATTGGTAGTAGCGGGGGTATTTTTACGACATGTCGGCGGGTCATTTGGTAGATCAGGAAAGTCTGCTTTTTTAGGAAATTCAAATCCTTAAACTGTTCCCTGCCCCAGCCGGGATTCGATCCTGGGTCCATTAAGACTGCAGGCCCCCTCTCTACCGATTCTGCCACCGCCTCCCCCTACTGGCTCCCTTCAACTTCTGTCTCCTCGCGGCACTGTTGTCTCTTTATCTCTTTTCTATCGCTACTTGAATGGTCACTGCTCCTCTAAACTGTCTGCTTGCATCCCTCCACCTCTACGACGGGCGCGAAGCACCCATCTAGCAACAAACTCTCATCCCTTTTCTGTCCAATTCTTTAATGCAAGAGTTAACCGTTACTCCCAGTCCTTCATTTATGCAACAGGTCAACTCTGGAACTGTCTCTGTCTGTATTTCCTACTTCCTATGATCTCCAGTCTTTCAAACGTAGTGTGTCCAGGCATCTCGTAATGAACGGATCTGGATTTTGGCTCTCTTTTGTATTGTTTTCATTTTTTCTTGGAAAGAACTGTTTTGCGGGCTCAGCCTTTGGTTCCTTCTTCCTCGCATAAAAAAACAACAACAGGGGATAATAATAGGTAGTTTGGGATATAAATAGCGAAGGAAGAGATGATAGGTGCCTATACTTCGCCCATACCTCAAAGAACAGTTCCTCATCCAAGCTGTTCGTTCGTCCGTCCTTCTTCAAGTGTCTGCAGACGAGGGTAAGTAGGGCCTTGCGTGGTTGGTTGAGGAGGAGCTGGGTAGCGTTGAGAATAAGGGACACTGCCAGGAGGGTGACCAGGACCAGGAATCCAATGTCACTGTTGTACTCACCTCCACCCCCCAGGTTGGATTCAGAAAGGCAGTCTGGAGGTACGTTGTGGGTGTGTGGGGGGGTTGGGGGGGGTGGGGCATAGTTAGGGTGTGGGTGTGAGGGTGTGGGGTGGGGTGAGGATTGAGGACAAAGGACGGGGGGTGGAGGGGGACATTCCTCAGCCATCACCGTAACATGGCCTCTGGGAAAGAATTAATAAGTAGTATTAACTTATCTCTCTCTCTCTCTCTCTCTCTCTCTCTCTCTCTCTCTCTCTATATATATATATATATATATATATATATATATACAAACTGACAGTAGAATGGCAGATATATTTATTCACATTATTACTCTCAACTGTGGCTGTCATGTGCTTGCACTATTTGCCTCTATGAGTGATGGTAAGAATATAAATAAACAGTATTTTGCACAAAGCAAAGTTTGTGTATATTGTACATTACCTAATATCTTGGAGGATTACGTCAGCTCCCCCTTCAAGCAGCACAGTAGCCTTGTCCTCAAAGCTGGTCTCTCTCAAGGCGTTACCCTTCGAGGACAACCTTATCCCTCCAGGCGTGATCTCATGAAGGATGCTGTTCTCGAAATCCAAACTTGATTTTTTTGATAAATGTAATTTTTCTAATTTTCTTATGGTCACGTCGTTGAATTTAATTTTGACCTGTGGAATAAAAACAAAATCCTAAAACGTCTTTTGCAATTTATTTTGGGAATTACCCGACGGTTTTAGCTGAAAAAAAAAAAAAAAAGT
>NC_137017.1:19834050-19959050 GCF_032717465.1 Coenobita brevimanus
TGTTAGGCTGGGGGCAAAACACTTTTGCTAACTTTAAGAAATTTTCATTCTGAATTCAGATTTTCTATTGATAATTAAATTAAGGACAAATTTTGACTGAATTTCAAATAATTAGGTGTGCAAATCTATATGGCGAAAAAGATTAAAATATTTTCCAGTTGAAATTGCTGATTTGGTTTAAGATCGAGATCACATTCGATCATTGTGTGTTTGTGTCTCGGTCAGCTGATGAGTGGTTGGCCAGTGTTCGCAGATATTTCTCCGTCAGATCGTCAGCACACCTTGACAGACTTCTGTTTTGCATAAATATTTATTTTGAGTACAAAAAAAATGTATCTGCATTGTAAATCGATATTTATACAAAAAAGTCTTTCAAGGTGAGTTGTTAGGCTAGAGACAAAACACTTCAGGATACTTTAAGAAATTTTCGTTCTGAATCCAGATTTTCTGTTAATAACTAAATTTAGCAGATATTTTTGACTGAATATCAAATAATTAGGTGTGCAGACCTATATGGTGATAAAGATCAAAATATTTTCCAATTAAAATTGCCGATTCAGTCCAAGATCAGTATCACAATCGATGATTGCGTATTTGTATCTCAGTCAGTGAATGAGTGGTTGGCCCACCTTGTAGTGCTCCATTCCTTGTTCATTTTCCTCTTCTTCCTCAGCTTCCTGATCTTCTTATATCATATCCTCCACATTCTCGTCAACAACTCTCAAAACAACCATTCTTAGGGTTGTAGCTAGTGAAATACTACTATTGTGTCAGTTATTATTGTTGTTATTGTGTGTGTATTATTATTTCATGTACTGTGTATGTTAGTTATGTTGGTATAGGTAGCCTACATTCCAGAATGTTCTAGAATATTGGACTAATTACCAGACAGTAGTGGAGAATTCGGACAAAGTATGGTAATAATCTGGGAAATGGTATGTGGGGCCAGACTTTTACGATTCCCGAAATTTTAGGGTTCCCGGACTGGTCTCCCCCTTTTAGTTCGGGAAATCGAGGGTCGAGTGTATATCCATTACATGGTGTAATGGATGCAAGAGCATGTAGAGGCTGGGGGAGTGGACTTTCTGACCACCACTTGGTGGTGGTGAGAATCAAGGCCCAAATGAAATGGAGAAATAGAAGAAGGGAAGGATGGGAGGAAGTACTATATACAAAGAGAGTGGAAAAGTTACAAGAGGATGAGGAAAAGGCAGAATGTAAAAGAGAGGTGGAGAAGTGATTGGGTTAATATAGATTGGAGCAGATGGGGGATGTGGAAAGTGTGTGCAAGATATTCACAGAAGAAATCTGTGCAGCATGAGAGATGGTGTGTGGGGTAAAGAGAAGACGAAAGGGAGTGCAAGGAATAGCATGGTGGAATGAAGAGGTGAGACAGGCTGTGGCACAAAAGAAGAAAGCATACAGTGAGTGGATGAGACACAGGGATGTGGAAGAAGTTGAGAGACGGAATTGAGAGTTATATGTAGTGAGGAAGAGAGAGGTGAAATGATTAGTAAGAGAGAGTAAGAAGATAGTGGATGGGGAATTTGGATGGAATTTGAGTGTAAAGTGGAGGGAATGTAAGAAAATGTTCTTGAAAGAGGTAAAGAAAGTTAGACAGGGTGCCAATGAAATTAGTCGGGGAGTGAAGCTAAAAATGGTTGATTACTAGTGGAGAAGGGAGAAGAAGTGAGCAAAATGAGAGAACATTTTAAAAAATTGTTGAACATAGAGAATGAAAGTAATGTGAGTATAAGTGGCTGGGGAATGGCTGGGAGAAGGAGGGATGTGAGAAGAGAGGAAGAAGTCAGTAGGATGGAAGTTGTGGAAGCAATGAAGAAAGTCAAAATATGGAAAGCCCCAGGAATTGATGGAGTGTGTGGTGAAATGCTGAGGCATGGGGGAGAGCTAGTAGTAGAATGGATGTGGCAGATGTGCAGATCAGCCTGGGAGGAAGGTAGAGTCCCGGAGGATTGGAAGTCAGGTATGATTATTCCCTTGTACAAAGGAAAAGGGGAAAAAGAAGCGTGTGGTAATCATAGGGGCATTTGTCTTCTTAGTATAATAGGAAAAGTATATGGTAGGATACTTACTGACAGAGTTAGGGAAATAACAGGAATTAGTTGGAGAAAAACAAGGAGGTTTTAGGAAGGTAAGAGGATGTGTAGATCAGATATTCATTCTTAGAACTTTAGTGGAAAAGTTTCTGGAGAAGGGAAAGAAGCTGTATGTGGCTTTCATGGATTTCGAGAAAGCATATGACAGGGTGGATAGACAAGGATTGTTGAAAGTATCAAGGATATATGGAGTAGATGGGAAGTTGTTGAATGCTGTGAAGAGTATGTATGAGGGTGCTAGGGCTGCAGTGCGTGTGGGTAGTGAACTGAGTGAATTTTTCTGTCTGAATGTTGGAATGAAACATGGATGTGTCATGTCTCCATGGTTGTTCAATCTGTATATGGATTGGGTTATAAAAGAGATACAAGTAGGGCTGTGGATGTTCGAGTGGCCCTAATGAGAGAGGGCAGCGCAAGGAAACTCCCTGTACTATTGTTTGCAGTTGATACTGAGTTGTTAAGTGAAGACGAAGGGGAGCTTCAAGGCTTGGTGAATGAGTTCAGGAGTGTGTGTAAGAAACGGAATCTGAAGGTGAATGTAGGGAAGAGTAAAGTTATGGTCTTCAAGAGAAGTGAAGTCAGTGAATGTACAGTGAGGTTGGATGAGGAGGAACTGGAAAATGTGAGTGGATTGAAGTACTTGGGTAGTGTGATGAGTAAGGATGGAAGTTTGTAGGGTGAAGTGCTTGAAAGAGAACAGTAAGGAAGAAAGGTTGCTGGTTCCTTGAAAGCAGTTATCTAGCTCCCTCTCTGATATTCACCTTGGCATTTCCAGTGCAGAATTATGTTCTGATACTTGAAAATGGGGCTGCATTTCTCTTGAGGATATGGAGAATGTGAGTGCATTCAAGTACTTGGGTAGTGTGATGAGTAAGGATGGAATTTTGGGGGATGAAATGTGTGAAAGGGTACAGCAGGGAAGGAAGGTTGTTGGTTCACTGAAAGCAGTGATGAGAAATAGGGAGGTGAGTATGAAAGTCAAGAAGTCACTGCATGATAGCATTGTGATCCCTACCTTGACGTATGGAAGTGAGGCATGGACCTTGCCAGAGGGGAACAAGTCAAGAGTGAGAGCAGTGGAAATGAGTTACTTGAGAGGAGCATGTGGAGTGTCATGGAGGGACAGGTTGACGAATGAAGAAGTGAAGGAACGTTGTGGGGTGGATGTGGATGTGGTTGAGAAGATTAGGAGAAATACACTGAGGTGTTTTGGACATGTGGAGAGAATGGAGAATGAAAGACTGACTAAGAGGGTGTATGTAGGTGAGGTGGAGGGAGGGAGAGGGTAGGTGAGGTGGAGGGAGGGAGAGGGAGGGGTAGACCAAGGAAGAGGTGGAGGGATGGAGTTGAGAGGTATGTGAGGGAGGGGGGGGTGAGTTAGGGGGAGGGTAGTCAAATGGTGGGTGACAGAGCGATTTGGAGGCGTTTTGTCTGCGACCACGCTTTGCGGGATTAGGGCGTCAGGCTATATAGATAGAGAGATAGGTAGATTTCTCTTGCACTATCCTTGGAGCTGTCACTTAACCATACAATGGTATAGCCAAGGTGTAACAATGGATGTTTAAATGTTTTCACTATATTCGATATGTTTTGAGATGAATGACTGTTTTTAGTAAACTAGAACAGTTAAGAATGCTTTGTAAATTTTTGATGTTGCAAGGCGGACAGCACTGTCAGTGAGGGAGTGTTATTGAGAGATGAGGATAGAGATAGCTGTACTGTTGTATGTCTTGTTCCCAACAACCTTGCCATACTGAGCTTCAGTCGTAAAACATTTAAATTTGATTTTTGTTTAGTGTGTATACACAAGTGCTTCATTTATTATTATTACTATTATAGTGGAGGTATTCAAAGGTTAGTGAGAGTGCATAATTAGTGATGGGAATGAAGTAGTGTCAAGGAGCATGTTTGCTGAGCAAAAAAGACTCATGTCGTATTTCATTTGGTTTGTTTAAGGATATTTTTCAGGCTAGGAGTGAAGAGCTAAAAAGGGAAATGTGAGTCTAAGTTTGGAAGTGTGAATTTAAGATTGTCAGGTGTTGATAGAGGAAGGGCGAGAGAAGGTGTGGCCTTGTTAGTGAGCCCCAAGGTGCAGCAGTGTGCGATTGAATGGAAGGAGGTGTCATTGAGACTGATATGGGTGAAAGCGAAATTTGAACGTGAGTTGTGGGTGTTTGTGAGTGCATATGGGACTGGTAGCAAAAGGGATGCAGAAGAGAGGGAGTTTTTCTGGAATGTTGATGAGTGTCTGCAGAGTTTTGGAGTGAATGTGAATGTGGTGATGATGGGAGATCTGAATGCTAGAGTGGGAAATGTAGAAGTTGAAGGTGTAGTTGGACTGCATAGTGTGCCTAGAAGAAATGAAAATGGGGAACGAATGATAGGGATGTGTGTTGAGTGAGAGATGGTGATTGGAAATACCTTGTTTGAGAAGAAAGATATAAGAATACATGGGTGAGTTATGAAGGTGGAAGGGTTGTTGATAAAGCATTGATGGACTATGTGGTTGTGTCCAGGAATATAATAGGAAGATTGTTGGATGTGAGAGTTTTGAGAGGGGAGGGTGAAGGTATGTCTGACCACTACATGGTGGAGGGAGTGTTGAGAGTAGGTAAGAGATAGATGAGATCTAGGAGAGTTAGGTGTGGCAGGGAAGTTTTGGAAGTGAGTGAGTTAGATAAAAAAGAGAAAATGATAGGGTATCAGGAGAAATTGAAAGATGAGTGGAACGCAGTGAAAGATCAGGAGAATGGGCGTGTGAAGGAAGAATGGCAGTTGTTTATGAGTGCTGTGGTGGGGCATGCAGAAGAGGTGTGTAGTGTGAGATGAGTGGGCAGGTGCTTGTGTGGTCCTGTTGTATAAAGGTATTATACAAGTATTAATGTACTTACTTTAGGAGTGTAAGTCTGTTGAGTGTTGTAGGTAAGGTGTATGGTAAAGTGTTAATTAAGAGGGTTAGATAGGGTACAGAGGGTGTGATTTGTGATGAGCAGTGTGGCTTTAGGAGAGGGAGGGGATGTGTGGATCCGGTGTTTGCTGTGAGACAGAGGAAAGGGATGTGTGTATCAGGTGTGTGCTGTGAGACAGAGGGAGAGGATGTGTGGATCAGGTGTTTGGTGTGAGACAGGTGTGTGTATTTAGTGAAAGGTAAGGATGTGTCTGGGGCGTTCATGGATTTAGAGAATGGTTATGATAGAATTGATAGGGAGGCTTTGTGGACTGTTTTAAGACTGTATGGACTTGATGTTAGGTTGCTAAAAGGAATGAAATGTTTTTATGTAAGTAGTAGAGTTTGTGTAAGAGTGGGAAATACTGAGTGATTGGTTTCCCGTGATAGTGGGGCTGCGGCAGGGATGTATGAGTCACCATGGTGGTTCAGTATTTATATGGATGGTGTCATAAGGGAGATTAATGCTAGAGTGTTAGGTGGAGGTTTGAGTCAGGTGAATGCTGATGGTAGTAGAGAGTGTAATCTGAATCAGCTGCTGTTTGCAGATGATACTGCACTGGTGGCTGATTCAGAGGAGAGATTGAGACAGTTGGTTGAGGAGTTTGGAAGGGTGTGTGAAAGGAGGAAATTAAGAGTAAATGAGAATAAGAGTAAAGTGATGATGTGTATAAGGTTGGTAGATGGTAGGAGGATGAATATAGTTTTGAATGGTGAGTAGCTTGAAGAGGTAGAGTATTTTCAGTATTTAGGGTCACACCATCATCCACTCACTTGATGTAGTGCTGCCTACTTCTTCCTTAGCCTTTATCATTCTTTTGCTGTGCATGCCCTCCTCTCTTCCTATTTCTCCCATTTTTCCTGTCACTACTTAATGTTTTTCTTTCCGTTACAGTTGGCTTTACATTGAGTGACAAGCCAAATGGTTTCCTGTAAGCCAAGAAACCATTTACAACTCTGGGTGGTAACCATATAACCAAACCATACATGCTCCCTACGTGTCAAGTGGATTGGTAGAGGGGTAGTGCCCCTCCCCGTAAAACAAATAACTCAGAGTCAAATGGCCACCTTGTACGGGATTATGGCGTCTGGCAATAGATAGATAGATAGATGTTGCTGTGTATGGAAGAAGAGATGCAGAAGTGAAGTTTAGAATGAATGAAGTAGAAACGGTGCTGGGAGGATTGAAAGAAGTATTCAGATGCCGTTCTCTTAGAGTGGATGTAAAGAGAAGGCTGTATGAGGGTTTTGTGGTACTGACTATGTTATATGGGGCTGAAACAAGGAATATGGGGGTGGCAGAGAGGAAAAGTTTGATAATGGACATGAGGTGACGGAGGAGTATGTGTGGAGTGACGCATATGGATCGAGTGAGAAATGATGAAGTGCGAAGGAGAACTGGAGTTGTGTAATTGAGTTGAGCAGAGGGTGCTGCGATGGTTTGGGCATATGGAGAGAATGGATGATGAACAGTTGGCGAAAAAGATAACTAGATCAGGTGTGAGAGGTGTAAGGCTGAGAGGAAGACCACGAACTGAATGGATGGACAGTGTGAAGAGTGCATTGGATATGAGAAGGATGTCCGTTGAGCAAAGAAAAGTGGCTGCGTGTGATAGAAATGATTGGAGAGAAATTGTGAATGAATAAATGATGACGCAATCCCGAGGGGATATTCTCCTGCAGTTGGTCTGATCAGCTAATTAGTTCAGGTGCAGGTAAGGGGATGGGTCCATTATGATGTAGCAGGGGTAAACCAGGTCTGCTGTCGGGCCCTGCTGCGGATGTCACTAATTGCACTGCGCAGTTGACCCATGTGTGTTGTGGTGCGATGAGAATCTGTCCCTTCTTCCCTTGGGGCTAAGATGCTGATAAATGTGTTTGTGTGGATGAGTAAATTGGGAGTGTGTCGTCCTCTCCCGGCTGCCTCCCTTTCTTGGGGGAAGCAGCTTAGGTATACAGACAGATAGATAGGAAGTGAATGTGTTGTCTGTAGGTAATGAGACATCAGGGGCAAGTTACAGTAGTCTTGCATCACAGTGAGTTGAGATCGAATGTGGAAATATACCTTAATACTGGAGGTGTGGGGCATGAATCTGACTAATACGGAGTACTTTTAGGGTAAATAAGATGCTGTGAACGTTGATTGTAATTGATTTTTGAAAATTTGTTTGTGTTGTCTGTGATTGTAGTATACAGTACTTGTCAAAATTATTCAGCGTTGTCCGCCGGCCGCGCAATACTTATGGCCAAAAAAGAATCACCCATTTTGGGGGGTAAAAATTGAGCCACAAGTTTGCGCTGTGAGCTTGACGTCACGGTAGCCTGAGGCCTTCCGACGCGCTGGTTGGTTCCCGCCTCAGTCACCCACGGGCTGCCTGAGAGAGAGGAACTCCGCCGAGTGTCCCTCTCAAATTGCGCCATTTTTTACCGAGGGTCCCGCAGTGTTTTGGCCTTCAAAACTTTGTTATGGCACCTACCCGTGAACTATCAAGTGAAATCATATCCCAGATCATTGCTCTAAAGGAGGCAGGCCACCAGACAAAGGAAATTAGTGAATTGGCTGGTGTGGCATGATCGACAGTGCGTCGCTGGTGTGCACGGTTTCGGTTGGAAAACTGTGGTGAAGTTTCCACAAAGAAACCGAGGTCTGGTAGGCCTAGGAAAACTTCCCCAAGGTCTGTTAATGTTTAAAACGTGCAGTGGAGTTTAATCCTCGTGTGAGTGCAAGGAAAATTAAGGAGAGCAACCCTGAAGTGTTTGGTGAGGTGTCTGTGAGAACAGTGTCTCGTAGGGTGCATGAGCTTGGTTACACAAGTCATAGGCCTGTGAAAAAGCCTCTTCTCACCAAGAGCCAGAGAATTCATAGGCTTGCCTTTCCTAATTAATATCTAAACTGGGGTGAGGAGCAATGGTTGTCAGTGTTGTGGTCTGATGAGGCAACGTTTAGTGTTACCTGTAACAGAGGAGCACGTGTGTATCGACGCAAAGGTAGTGACCCACTTGACCCACGGTATGTAGAAAGCACAGTTAAACATCCTGATTCACTCATGGTGTGGGCTTGTTTCTCTGGTCAAGGTTTGGGGAAGCTTGTTGTGCTTCAAAAGAATGTTAGAGTGAATCAGGATGTTTACCTGGAGCTTCTGTGATCATTTACCAGACTCATTCGAGCTAACAGGTGCACGAGTGTTTCAGCAGGACGGTGCACCTGCTCACAAGGCCAAATCGGTCACCAATTGGCTTCGCGACTGCGAGGTATCATTCATGACAGACTGGCCAGGAAATAGCCCAGACCTCAACCCGATTGAAAACCTAAGCTGGAAGCTGCCATTCGTGACTCCTGGGACAAAATACCCCTCCAGCACCTCAGGAGCCTCGACCTTTCACTTCCAAGACATCTCAGGTCTGTGAAGAAACATAAAGGCTACCCTATGAAGCACTAAAGGTAAATAAAATGCATTATTTATATGTTTTTTCAATGTTGAAAGGTTTGTTTCTTAGGAGGGGCGCAGGGCGCTCAATAATTCTGACGAGCACTGTACAGTACAGTACATGCAGGCAATTGATTTGGAGATAAAGTGTATTCCTACTTTTAATGGCCTATATATTTTCTTAAATGAATGAAAGAATGGGTTTTATTAAGTTTTGTTGTTGTAAGTTCATTTCATGAAAAATAATACTTATCTCTATATACTGATACATATTTACTGTATGGTACTTTAATTGAGATGAACATTCTCAACTTATTCTACAAAAGGATTTGGACTCAGTGTTGCCAATTTTGCAGTTTCCCTGCTAAATCTCGAGATTTTAAAACCAATCTTGCAGGAAGTTTTTTATATTTCTACTCTGTATCTAGTGTTTTTTTAAGTTCTGTCAGGCATTTTTTTTTTTTTGGCTGATTTTCCCTAATCTGATATATTTTTACCACTTTTTAGACCAGTCTTGTGGATTGATATAATTTCTACTTGGCAACACTGATTGGACTTCACAAATGTAGTGTTAAGATGGCATCAGGATCAGAAGTATAACTTTTTGTGAGAAAGGGGTTGTTTGTTTGTTTTCTTGTCTTGTACCCTTCTTGTACATAAAAATAAAGAAACCAAAACATATACAGTACTGAATAGAGATTCTGAAAGGTGGAATTCATAGTTATAAGATGGTACAGTAACATGGAATAGGTAACTTTTTTTAAGGAAGGGGTTGTTTGTTTTCTTGACTTGTTCCCTTCATTTACTTAAAAATAGAGATGCCAAATACAGGTATACAGTACTGAATAGAGATTCTTAAGGTGAGAGTATATTTTAGTGAAAACTACTGATATCAAGCAAATTTTCTGCAGTCTTGGTTGAGACATACTTTTTTTCTCAGAACTGCCCATCCAGAATTATGGTGCGTCTTTCACACTGCAGCGTCTAATGTGATACGAAAAGCTGTAATTGATAGATTACTATATAGGTAAATTTTATGAAACTATGCAGGTGGTTACACTATTTTAGACATTGTTCCTGAACCAGGGAGACATTTGTGATGTTTATTGAGCCTACTGATATATGAAATTAGAGTAATGTAGACTAAGAGTATTATGATTTTCCAACAGACAAGAAGGGGAAGAATCATGAATCGCCACCATCATAATACGTGGTTCAACTGATAACCTAATGGATGACATTGAAAGAGCTGTAGATGATGCTGTCAACACATTCAAAGGACTCTGCAGGGTAAGCATAGTGTAATAATATGCAAGCTGTGTGTAGGACAGAGGGAAAAGGAACAGCATGAATAATAAATTTCAGATGGAAAGTGAGAAATAGTACACAATACTGTACATAAAAAATGATGCCATGCTTTCTCAAAAGGAATCCCTGTACTGAGATTGGCCATGATAAAAGTTGATGTTTTTATGGAATGGAAGCAAAACCAAGTGCCAGAACCAGCTAATCACTTCCAAAGTTGCTGGGAGCTGTATTAGAAAGAAAGAAAAAAAAAAAACTTGAAATGTGTAATAGGATCTGTTACAGTGTGAGAGTCTCAGTATAGTCTTGACTGTACAATTACTCAGGTCACCAAGTCATTGAACTTATGACTGAATGTATCTTGCCAGAGAGAGATGACTGTTTGGCTAGTTACCAAGCTTGTTGCTAGTGGTACTTCCCATGGTCGATGGTAGCAACCCATGTACTCACTAATGGAGGTGATACACTTGAATATATATACTGGTATCATCATCTTAGTCGTCGTCGTCATCTCTCATCCTTTATTCCAACAAGGAAAAGAATATATGAAAGTGAGAACTGTCAACAACTTGCCCAGTGAAATAGGCCAATTCATTCACACACCATTCAGGTACTCCGAATTTTGGTTCTGCCACACAATCATAACCATCTCCATATAATTTAATGGTTTTGGTTTTATTTATATTTCTCATTTTGTGTATAGATACATTTTATATACACCTGTAGAATAATAATTTTATCAGACTCTCAAGTTAAAGAAGGAGGTACCACACCCCTGCCATTTACTTCTCTGTACATAATTCATTCAGCCAACTCAATCCCTGTTGGTTTCTTGGTCTCTTGAACTCCCGTACTTCAGATACTTATAAATAGATTTACTGTGCCCTGTCACCATTGTGACCGTTGCATCTCCTCACACCATCAGATTTACTCACATGTTTACATTTTACCACCCTGTCTGTTTCCTCTTCTTCCAGATGACCATACCATCCATGAACGTACTGCACTCTTCTGCTTAGTCATCAGTAGAATTTTATAGTAGTGTCTAAGTAACCGCAGTCTTTCTTGCTGAGCAGACTCATCAACCACAAGCAGGCAGTCGACCTTGCAGGGCCATCCCATGCAGTGAACCAAGGTCCCCATGTGGTGGACAGCAAATTGCTGTAGCAAGGTTTAGGAAAAGAGTCGAGGTTTGGTTCCTGGACAGATGCCATATTTGCATCTCCACCCAGTTATCAGCGTAGTAGGCTCCACATCACCCCATTATTTGGTCATATGGTTACTGCCCATTATTATAAATGATTCCCTGGGTTACTGAAAACCTCTAGACATTACAGTCAGTGTAGAGTCACCTAAGGAAGAAGTAGGCAGTACTAAATTGTGAATGATGGTTGCCATCAGCTTCCATCATCATCATCATCATCCAGACCTCCTTTCCCACCCTAGGGCAGGATGAGGAGTAGCAACATCCAGACAGCCCAAGTTTGCCGAGTGTGGTGGGCCACGCTTCCATTCATTCATCATTCAAGCCTCCGAAATCCTGGCTCTACCTGATTCGCCAAAAAGCTTTCACCACATTCTGTAGCTTTGCTAAACTTACCCGATAGAGTCAATCCAAACCCTGTCACCTTTAAAAAAGGGTGCCAGATCCCGGACCATGTGCTTCTTCTCACAACATTCATTCAGCCAG
This sequence comes from Coenobita brevimanus, assembly GCF_032717465.1. Lineage (NCBI taxonomy): Eukaryota > Metazoa > Arthropoda > Malacostraca > Decapoda > Coenobitidae > Coenobita > Coenobita brevimanus. The sequence goes on from NC_137017.1 coordinate 19,845,538, forward strand.
CTCAATCTCTTGTCAGTCCCTTAGTCCCACCGACTTCCATACCTCTCTTCCTCACACACTCATCCACCATATCCCTCCACCTTCTCCTTGGTATACCTCGCCTCCTCCCTCCTTCAGATTCGTTCAGATATACCTTTTTCACTATGCAAGTGTTGTCCATTCTCTTCACATGACCATACCACCTCAGTACACTCTCTTCGATTCTGGTGTCCACAGATTTCCTCACTCAGCATCTTTCATGAATCACATTATTTCATATCCTATCCACTCTCTGTACTCCACACACATTCCTCAGCAGTCCCATTTCTGCTGCTCTTACTCTTGACTTTTTCATTTTCATGCCACACCATAGTCTCACATCCATATGTTAAAGTTGGCACTAACACTTCTTCATGTAAGCCTCACGCAGCTGCAGCACACAAGGCTCATTTTCTTATCAAGGCCTTCATAGCACCAGCTACTTTTATTCCTTGTGTCACTCTACTTTCCACTTCTTTTGCACATTCTCCTATCTTTTCTATCACTGTACCCAGGTATTTGAACTCTTTCACTAATTCCAGTCTCTCTCCATTCACTGTAACATCACACTGGGAGTCACCGTCTCTCTCGATTGCCATCACTTTACACTTTTTTAGATTTACTCCCAAGGTGCAATGCTCACAGACATCAGCAAAACTCTGCACTAGTCTGCCAAGTTCTTGTTTGTTATTTGCATGTAGCACTGCATCATCAGCATACAACAAATTTGAGACCTTCCATCCATCACCATTCATTACTAACGCCATCCCTTTCTCCATTACTCGTGTTTTTACTTCTCCCATCACCCCATCCATATATATATATTGAACAACTATGGGGACATCACACAACCTTGTCGCACACCCACATCGATCATGAACCATTCACTTAGATGTTTATTTATCCTTATACATGCCTCACTGCCATCATAAAAGAATCTTGACGGCACTTAGCAGCTTACCATCTACACCATATATGTGCAGAACCATCCACAGTCCTTCTCTGTCTACTTTCTCGTATGCTTTTTCCAGATCCATACATGCCATAAATGCTTTATAGTCCTTCTCGCAGGCCTTCTCCACTATCAGTCTCACTGCAAATACTTGATCCACACATCCTTTGCCACTCCTAAAGCCACCCTGTTCATCACTCACTAGGACTTCCATACCTCATCCGTCCATCCATCCATCATCCAATCCTATGTCATCCCATGAGGAGCGTAGGAACCCGGGGCTAGGCAAGTTGGTCCTGACATTTGAGATGTGAGTGACCAGCCTCACTCATCCCTGAGTGGCATTATGTGAGCAATAAACCCCAACCATCCCTTGGATATAAACCTACACATGCTCAGTCTGATTGGAGCACCTGAATTACCCACTAAAGCATCAGGCATCATAATTTGGTTATATGGTTGCCACCCAGCATAGTAATGGTTTCCTGGTGTATAGGAAACCATTTGGCTTGTCACACAGTGTAGAGTCACCCATAGGCAGGGGAGAGGAAACAATGAAGGAAAGAAAGACAGAAGAGGGAGTGTAAAGTTACCCAAAGACAGAAGGAAGAGGAAAGAATGAAGGAAAGAAAGACAAGCGTGAGGATGGAAGAAAGGAAAGGGCATACACCCAAAGCAGCACTACATTGAGTGAGTGGATGGTGAGTGTCCCCACCTACCACTATCTCCCTTAGTTTCTTCCGTATAATAATTCTTCCACATACCTTCCCTACAACACTCAATAAACTTCATCCATCCAACCATCATCCAATCCTATGTGGCCCCATAAGGAGCGTAGGAACCCCGGGCTAGGCAAGTTGGTCCTGACATTTAAGATGAGAGTGACCAGCCTCATTCATCCATGAGTGGCATTACTTGAGCAATAAACCCCAACCATCCCATGGATATAAACGTACACAGGCTCAATCTGATTGGAGCACCTGAATTACCCACTAAACCACCAGGCACCATAATTTGGGTATATGGTTGCCCCCAGCATAATAAATGGTTTCCTGGTGTACAAGAAACCATTTTGTATGTCATTCGTTGTAGAGCCACCCATAGGCAGAAGGAAGAGGAAAGAATGAAGGAAAGAAAGAGAGAAGAGGGGGTGTAAAGTCACCTGTAGGCAGAAGAAAGAGGAAAGAATGAAGGAAAGAAAGAAGACAGAAGAAGATGGATGGAGGAGAGGAAAGGTTAGACACCCAAAGCAGCTCTACATTGAATGAGTGGATGGTGACCACCCCCACCTACCACTATGCCATGTTAATTCTTGAACTATTCACTCACCTTTATTTTTGTACAGGGGTACAATCACAGCTATTTTCCACTCTGCTGTCACAGTTTCACTCATCCATGCCTACTTGCATACCTCCAACAAGCACTTCATTCCGCTTTCTCAACTACACTTAATTATCTCTGCTTACACCTCATCAACCCCAGCTGCTTTCCCATTTTTCAGCTCCTTCACAGTGTTCTTTACCTGTGTGAGTGTCACGTTTCCTGGCACTGTATTCCTTCTCTGAACACCCCCAAGACCAGTCATGTTTACAGCACTCAGAATGTTCATTCCATCTGGCCCTTACTTCATCCCCATGGTTCAATAGTCTACCACTTAAATCCTTCACACTTTCACATTTCTTTCCACTGTCACTTCTACATTTCCACACGTTTTTCGGAATAACTTCTTATTTTCAGAGTAATTTGCATTCATTTTCGAGGATCATCATTTACCTCCTCCTTTTTTCTCTTCACTAGTTTCTTTATGTGCTTCTTGCTCTCAGTACCCCTGTTCTGTAACCACTTTAGCCACTTCTTCCTCTTTTCCTCCACCGCTCTCTTAACCTCATCAACCTTTCTTCTTTGTTGTAGCTCATGCTTCACCACACTCCTTTATATTGCGAGCTTAACAGTCCACATCTGCATTCCACAAGCTGTTCAGATCCGTTTCATTCCAATTCACTGATTCCAACTCCTCCCCTACTTTGGTCCTATATTCATCTGCTATTTCTTTGATCCTCAGCTTCTCGGCTTTCAATCTTTCTCCCTGACTGCTCCTCTTTCTCCTGGTCCACCTCACTCCTCTCAGCTTGATCTTGCGTACGGCAGTCATATGATATGACAGACCTCCACATTGTCCTCTCAAAGCCCTCATATCAGCAACCATTCCCAGCATCAACCTCTTTACGAGCACGTAAACGGTCAGGCTCCTTTCAACACGATTCCTGTTCCCTCTGTACCATCATATTTACGCCCATCTTTGTGTTTGAAATACAAGTTGCCAATGCAGAACCTCCTTTCCTGACATATATCCTTCAATCAATTGCCATTATCATTTTCTCTGGGTACTTATTACAGCTTATTATATTGTCCACAGGGCCAGTGCCTACTCTTCTATTCATATTGCCCATTACAGTCACTTTATTGCTCCTGGGCATTGCTCCCACTGTTTCATCCAGCTCATCCCAAAACCTGTCTTTCTCTCCTTCGCTCCTGTCGTCACATGGTGCATACACCACGGTCACTACCACTTTCACCTCAGACTTGAACTTGACATACATACATCTCAGGCTGACACATTTGTAATCTCTCATTTCACTCTCTCTCTCTCTCTCTCTCTTTTTTTTTTTTTTTTTTTTTTTTTTTTTTTAATAACAGAACAGAGGAAGGAAAAACAAATGAGTAAAAAAAAAATAATCCATATACCAGATTACTGGTGTCCTCTGCCACACTTCATTCGTCAACAAAGTAACTCCTTCTTTTTCATCTTCCCCACCCATTCATGCCATCAGCTTCCACTAACAGAAATTTGTATACCACATATGTGGTGAATGATCTTGTTTCTTACCTTACCTAACCTCCTGAATGCACGCAACTGAAATTTCTCAAGTTCAATTTTTATTGTTCGAACTCTAGATTTTTCGTGCATGCCATACCTGTCTCAATAATACATTTTCGTGCAATTCTACTGTAGCCTCCAAGTTCAGATATGCTTCGTATCAGCACTTTTCACTCTTTGAGAGTTTAGTATTCTTTTTCATTACTGCATTGAGATACTTGAATTCATTCACCATTTCATCACCATCACCGGCAGTATCCATCATTTTATTTTTACCTGCATTTACTTTCAGACCATGCCACTCATTAACATTCACAAAAATCTGAACATCCTACAAAGAGTCTACTTACCATTAACAAACAGCACAACATTGTCTGCATACATCAGATTTAAAACACCCTATTCTTTACCACTAATTATTATTCCCATCCCTCCTTCCACAACTCAGTTTTAGTCTCTCTCATGACTCCTCATAACTCCTAAGCTAAGGGAACATTACACCCTTGTATCAGTCCATTACTGATAGTGAATCAATCACCTTGACATACACCTACTCCTTGATATGCTTCACTACCTATCTTCAGAACTCTTTACAGCATTCACCACTTTTCCATCAACACAGTGCACATGTAAATCCTTCCATCCTGTACACTTTGTCAGTTTCTGTAACAGCAGCCAAAATTGTAGTTACGAGAAAATCCCAGACTACAGGAAAGCCGACTTTCACAAATTATAGCTTACTTTATATAGCATTGAATAGGAACCGATCGTTGAAAGTACAAATATATACACAGCGTGGACGGAGTTCACAGAAATCTTTAATACATTGGTTAAGGAATGTGTACTTATGCATAGTAGAAGACCAGTGAAAAGTAATAAGCTAGAATGCAACAGCAATATTAAGAGAAGCTGTCCAGTAAAGAAACTTATCAGAAATACAAAGCCTCTGGTAATGAGGAGGATAAAGATTTTTTTTTTTTTTTTTATTTTTTTTTTTAATGTGTCCAACTGTGGGCATAGGCTTCACAGCCTGCTTTCAAGGCCCAGTAGTCCTCGTACATACCATATGCCTCTACATGTCACCACTTTGGCACTAACACCCACTATCCATATTGAATACATGCTAGGGCTGTCTTGTACAGGATTGGTGTATTGGTATTAGCAGGGGTATTTTTACGTTGGAGTGGCCCTGGTGAGAGAGGATAGTATTTGGAAACTCCCTGTACTGTTGTTTGGAGATGATACTGTGTTGTTGAGTGAAGACGAAGGGGAGCTGCAAGGCTTAGTGGATGAGTTTCGGAGAGTGTGTAAGAAACGGAATCTAAAGGTGAATGTAGGGAAGAGTAAAGTGATGGTCTTTGAGAGAGGTGAAGTCAGTGAATGTACAGCGAGGTTGGATGGTGAGGAATTGGAAAATGTGAGTACGTTTAAGTACTTGGGTAGTGTGATGAGTAAGGATGGAGGTTTGGAGGGTGAAGTGCTTGAAAGGGTACAGCAGGGAAGAAAGGTTCCTGGTTCTTTGAAAGCAGTGATAAGAAACAGGGAAGTGAGCAGGGAAGTGAAAAAGTTACTACATGACAGTATTGTAACACCAACTCTAACGTATGGAAGTGAAGCTTGGATGTTGTTGGAAGGACACAAGTCAAGAGTGAGAGCAGTGGAAATGAGTTTTTTAAGAGGAGCCTGTGGAGTTACGTGGACAGACAGGCTGACGAATGAGGATATAAAGGAGCGTTGTGGTGTGGATGTGGATGTGATAGGAAGCGTTATGAGGAACACACTGAGGTGGTTTGGCCATGTGGAGAGGATGGAGGGTGAAAGACTGACGAAGAGAGTGTATGTGAGTGAGGTGGAGGGGGGAAGAGGGAGGGGAGGCCGAGGATGAGATGGAGGGATGGGGTGGAGAGGTATATGAGAGAGGGGGGGTGTGAGTTGGGAGCAGGGGAGTGAAATGGCAGGGGACAGGGCGACTTGGAGGCGATTTGTTTGTGGCCACCCCAAACGGGATTGAGGTGTCTGGCAATAGATAGATAGATAGATTTTTACGACATGTTGGCAGGTCTTCTGGTAGATCAGTAAAGTCTGATTTTAAGAAATTCAAATCCTTAAACTGTTCCCTGTCCCAGCTGGGATTTGAACCTGGGTCCGTTTGGACTGCAGGCCACCTCTCTACCGATTGAGCCACTGCCTCCCCCTAGTTATTTACCATAACTTATATCAAAATGCTAAAATGTTAATGTAGAAAAACCTTGAAGTGCATATTGCAACAATCAGTAAAACCCCAAAGAATGTTTCAATTATAATTTCAGAAATAAAAAGGTATTAACACCATCAATAGGACCACTAGTATCAGCAGATGGTGAGCATACAAATGATGAAACCGAGATGGCTAAGATTCTTAATACTTTCTTTACATCTGTATTTACAGGAGGAAGTTCGTGATCGATCCAAACATTGTCCTCCACACGTGTAGAAATTATTGTCAGCGAGAGAGATGTACTCCTTGCACTAAATAAACTAAAATAAAACTCCAGGGCCCAATAGAATATCTTGAAGAGTCTTTAACAAGGCAAAAGATGAAATTGTGAAACCCTTAGTGCATATGTTCAGAGTCTCTCTCAGAAGCGGCACTGTAGCAAGCAGCTAGAAATTAGCAAATGTACCTCTGATATTCAGAAAGGGAGACAAATCTCAGCCCAGCAATTACAGATCAATAAGCTTGACATAAGTTGTTTGCAAGTTGTTAGAAACCATAATTAGAGATAAATTGGTCAAGCATTTAGAACAGAACAGTCTCACTGAAGACTCTCAGCACGGATTCTAAAATAAACTTTCGTGTCTTACTAATATACTTGATTTTTTCAGTGATTCTATCATCATGTATAGCAGCACTAAATCAGTCGATATCATTTACCTAGATTTCAAAAAATCATTTGATAAAATTCCACATATTGTATTCGACTTGTTGAGAAACTGCACATCTATGGTACCAGTGGCACTGTACTGTACTAAGATGGATTGAAAGCTGGCATACAAATCATAAACAAAGGATTGTAATCACTGGTAAGGAATAAGGAATCAGACTGGAAAAATTTTATATGTGGAGTACTGCAAGGCTCAGTATTGGGTCCTATGTTGTTCTTGATTTATATAGACGATATTGATGAAGGCGTGTTTTGTAAAATACTGTATCAAAATTTGCTGATGATATGAAGATTGGTAATAGAGCAGATACCCCAGAACAAAGAATCTTGATAAGTTGCTTAATTGGGCTGAAAATTTTTCTATCTATTTATCTATTGCCAGACACCTCAATCCTGTTTGGGGTGGCCACAAACAAATCGCCTCCAAGTCACCCTGTCCCCTGCCATTTCACTGCCCTGCTCCCAACTCACACCCCCCTCTCTCATATACCTCTCTACCCCATCCCTCCATCTCATCCTTGGCCTCCCCCTCCCTCTTCCCCCCTCCACCTCACTCACATACACTCTCTTCATCAGTCTTTCACCCTCCATCCTCTCCACATGGCCAAACCACCTCAGTGTGTTCCTCATAACGCTTCCTATCACATCCACATCCACACCACAACGCTCCTTTATATCCTCATTCGTCAGCCAGTCTCTCCATGTGACTCCACAGGCTCCTCTTAAATAACTCATTTCCACTGCTCTCACTCTTGACTTGTGTCCTTCCAACAGCGTCCAAGCTTCACTTCCTTACGTTAGAGTTGGTATCACAATACTGTCATGTAGTAACTTTTTCACTTCCCTGCTCACTTCCCTGTTTCTTATCACTGCTTTCAAAGAACCAGGAACCTTTCTTCCCTGCTGTACCCTTTCAAGCACTTCACCCTCCAAACCTCCATCCTTACTCATCACACTACCCAAGTACTTAAACGTACTCACATTTCCAATTCCTCACCATCCAACCTCGCTGTGCATTCACTGACTTCACCTCTCTCAAAGACCATCATTTTACTCTTCCCTACATTCACCTTTAGATTCCGTTTCTTACACACTCTCCCAAACTCATCCACCAAGCCTTGCAGCTCCCCTTCGTCTTCACTGAACAACACAATATCATCTGCAAACAACAGTACAGGGAGTTTCCAAACACTATCCTCTCTCACCAGGGCCACTCCAACATCCACTACCCTACCTTGTACCTCTTTAATTACCCCATCCATGAACAGATTGAACAACCATGGAGACATGACACATCCCTGTTTCAACCCAACCTCCAAAGAGAAAAATTCACTTAGTTCACCATCCACATGCACTGCAGCTTTAGCACCATCATACATACTCTTCACAGCATTCAATAACTTTCCATCTACTCCATATATTCTTAATACTTTCCACAATCCTTGTCTATCCACCCTGTCATATGCTTTCTCCAAGTCCATGAAAGCCGCATACAACTTCTTTCCCTTCTCTAGAAACTTCTCCACTAAAGATCTAAGAATGAATATCTGATCTACACAACCTCTTCCTTTCCTAAAGCCTCCCTGTTCTTCTCCAACTAATTCCTCTGTTCTTTCTCTAACTCTGTCAATAAGTATCCTACCATACACTTTTCTTATCATACTAAGAAGACAAATGCCCCTATGATTACCACACACTTCTTTTTCCCCTTTTCCTTTGTACAAGGGAATAATTATACCTGACTTCCAATCCTCCAGGACTCTACCTTCCTCCCAGGCCAATCTGCACATCTTCCACATCCATTCTACTACTATCTCTCCCCCATGCTTCAGCATTTCACCACACACTCCATCAATTCCTGGGGCTTTCCCCAATTTCACTTTCTTCATTGCGTCCACAACTTCTATCCTACTGATTTCTTCCTGTCTTCTCATATCCCTCCTCCTCCCAGCTATTCCCCAGCCACTTATACTCGCATTACTTCCATCCTGTATGTTCAACAATTCCTTAAAGTGTTTTCTCCATCTGCTCACTTTTTCTCCCTTTTCCACTAGTAATCTAACATTTTTATCTTTCACTCCCCTGCTAACCTTACTTCCACCCTGTCTTACTCTCTTCACCTCTTTCCAGAACATTTTCTTACAGTCCCTCCACTTTACACTCAAATTCCTTCCAAATTCATCATCCACTCTCTTCTTACTCTCTCTTACTAATCTTTTCACCTTTCTCTTTCTTTCTACATATAACTCTCTCTTCCGCCTCTCAACTTCTTTCACACCCCTATTTCTCATCCATTCATTGTATGCTTTCTTCTTTTGTGCCACAGCCTGTCTCACCTCTTCAGTCCACCACGCTGTTCCTTGCACCCCCCTCCGTCTTCTCTTCATCCCACACACCACATCACATGCTGCACATATTTCTTCTGTAAATATCCAGCACACACCTTCCACGTCCCCCATCTGCTCCAATTCATATTTGCCCAATCGTTCCTTTACTTCTCTCTTATACTCTGTCTTTTTCTTATCCTCTTTTAACCTTTCCACTCTCCTTGCAACTACTCCTTCCTCTCGTCTTTCCCTCCTCCTATTCCTCCATCTTACTTGAATCCTAATTCTGGCCACCACCAAGTAGTGGTCAGAAAGTCCACTCCCCAACCTCTATAAGCTCTTGCATCCAATACACATCTTCGCATCCTTTCATCCACACACACATAATCAATCATTGCCTTCCTTTCATTCAGTTCACCACCCACCCTTCTCATCACTCGCCATGTATACCTGTGGATCATTTTATGCCTGAAGAGGGTATTGGCTATCACCAACCCCCTCCCAGCACAAATGTCCACTAAGACACTGCCATTCTCATCTATCTCAGCAGGCACGCCCCACTCACCAGCTATTCCATCCACCTTCACATTCCCTACTTTACCATTCATATCACCTATCAAAAACACTCTCATTCCTTCCAAACTTTTCCATGCACACTTCACATTTGTTCAGAACTCTTCTCTCACGCTGCTAGCACGATCTTGTGTTGGCGCATACACACACACAATCGCCCACATTTGTATTCCAAGTTTCAACACTACCCACACAATCCTTGACCCAACTGATCCATACTGTCTTATGCTCCTCTTCCATCTTTTACTCACAACTATACATACTCCTTCCTTTGCCCTCTCATTCTCACCTACTCCTGCACATATACCCCATTCTCTCACACTTTCTCCCCCCCATTTTGTTTCAGTCATTCCACATACATCCACTTTTGCACCCTCAAGCACCTGGACAACCTCTCTCTCATTCACCTCATCATTCGCTCCTCTTACATTCCATGTAGCCATTACCAAGTCCTTTGTCCGGTCCTGGGTCATCATCGTTTGGTCAGTCCTTGTTCGAGGCTTCTTGTTTGTTTTTTTAGTTAGTTGTTTTCCGGGGAGGGGCACTAACCCTCCGCCAACCCTTTTAGTCGCTTTTACGACAAGCAGGGATACTGGGGGAGTATTCTTGAAAGAAACCCCTACCCCCAGGGGGAAAAATTTTAATAATGGTAAATGCAAAGTTCTAAATATTTTTAAGTAAAAATGAAAAATTTATTTACACAATGAATCATTCTCAACTCATGAGTGGAAACCATGAAAAGGATCTAGGAATAATTGTAACAGATGTGGGTAGGTCAGGGCACTCACCATCCACTCACTCGATGTAGTGCTGGTTTGGGTGTCTTCCCTCTCCTCTCATCCTTCCTTCTTCATCTGTCTTTCTTTCCATCGTTCTTTCCACTTCCTTCTACCTACGGGTGACTTTACACTTCCTTCTACCTACAGGTGACTTTACACTCCTTCTTCTGTCTTTGTTTCCTTCATTCTTCTGTCTTTGTTTCCTTCATTCCTTCCCCTTCTTTCTGCCTATGGGTGACTCGACACTGAGAGACAAGCCAAATGATTTCCTGTGCACCAGAAAACCATTGACTATGCTGGGTTGTAATCATATAACCAATTTATGGTGCCTGATAGTTTTGTGGGTAATTAAGGGGAGTGGACGGTTGTTACTTACGAAGGTACATTTGTTTTCCTTATATTTGTCTGATTTTTTTTATATGTTTTGTTGCTTCTCCTTCTTCTGTCTTTCATTCCTTCATTCTTTCCTCTTCCTTCTGCCTATGAGTGACTCTACACTGAGTGACAAGCCAAATGGTTTCCTGTACACCAGGAAACTATTTACTATGCTGGGTTGTAACCATATAACCAAATTTTGACACCTGGTGGTTTAGTGGGTAATTATTGTGCTCCAGTTGGATTGAGCCGGTGAAGGTTTATATCCAAGGGGTGGTTGGGGTTTATTGCTCATGTAATGCCACTCGGATGAGTGAGGTTGGTCACTCTCATCTTAAATGTCAAGACCAACTGCCTAGCCCCAGGCTCCTATGCTCCTCGTGGGGCAACGTAGGATTGGATGATGGATGGATGGTTTTGTTACTTTATATGAGCAGTAACATCCTAGAGTTTGAGAAAATTTGGTTGATTAGTTTTTTCAGAAAAAAATTATATATGCATAATATGTATTAACAAAAAGAGATGCAAGAAACAGGAAACCAGGGGAAGTGTGTTCATCTGATCTCTATGATATTTGGTAGTTTTACTAATAAAACCCTCATTAATGAATTGCACTAAAAGTTTTTTAATATTCTTCACCATTGCTGAACAAAAAAATTCCCAAAATGCCAATGTATTTATCCCAAATTTTACCCCCTTTTTGCCATGTTCTAAAAATCATTACAGTCATATTTGTCAGTCTCTGAAAAAAATATATGCACAAAATGTTCCCCTTTCATTCCTCTTTTTGTAGGTATTTTGCTTTTTGTCTTACCTTCAAAACTAATGGAGTTACATCACTCCAAAGGACAATAAGTTTAGTTCTGAGATATCACTCGTTTTCTGTTGACTTGCAGTGTCTGTACGATTAGAAACAACTTAGGTACTTTTTTTTTATTTTGTTAGTTTTTCTTCCCGTGAAATGGCCTCAAATTCTTCTCTGCCACTTTCTGACATTGTAGTAGCTTCCTAGATGGTTGCCCCATCTTCAAGAAGTGTGCAAAAATGATGAGAAATAGTCAAGATTAGCACAGACTGAGAACAGGTCGAGACCAAGGCTGGCAAGTCTCACCTCTCCCAGTGTCATATCATCTCTGGCGTTTCCCTGCCTTACTGCCACCCTCCGCACACTCACACTCCCATTGCCAGACGTATGACATAATTTGTGCAGAAAAAGATGGGAAAAAATCGGGAAAAAGTGGTCGTGTTATATATTGCATAGAAAATGGAGATTTGTGCAGGGAAGTGACCTCAAAATTGGAATTACAAAATAATTTTGTTTGAAGGGGAAAGAATTGTTGTATGGCTGTCAAACTTTTACAGAGAACGAGTGATACTTGGAGCTATTTTATGGGGTAGCTTTTGCAAAATGCCTTTCTCAGTCAAAAATCGGTCCCTGCTGGCATCCACTCCCCTGAAGGCGCTCCAGTCGGATTGAGCCTGTGTAGGTTTATATCTAAGGGGTGGTTGGGGTTTGTTGCTCACATAATGCCACTCAGGGATGAATGTGGCTGGTCACTCTCATCTTAAACGTCAGGACCAACTTGCCTAACCCCGGGCTCCTTCGTATCTTATGGGGCAGCATAGGATTGGATAATGGATGGAAGGATGGATCTGAAGCCAAGTAAACAGTGCACAGAAGCTATAAGAAAGCTAACAAACTAGTTGGATATATAGGTACAGGCATACCCCAGTTTAATGATGCAGTTAGTTGAGTAAATATCCATCGGTAAGCAGGGTATCTTATCTTGTGTTAGATTTAACGTGTATAGGGATGCTCTTCTGAGCCATGGGTCCCCCCCCCCCCCAACCAAGTCCTAAACCCACCCAAATGAGTCCAAAAATAAGTTCCTAGCTAACCTAAACCCCCAAATACTTTAAAACAAGGTAAACAAAGCCTAAAAGCAGTTTGTAGCTCGCCTAAACCCCCCCAAAAAATCTGAAAATCGCCAAAAATAAGTCTGGAAAAAATCAAACTTAGTAAACTGTTGGTGGTAGGTGGGGGCACCCACCATCCACGCACTCGATGTAGTGCCGCTCTTGGGTGTCTGCCCTTTTCTCTCTTCCTTCTTTCCTTCATTCCTCTTCTGGCTTTATTTCCTTCATTCCTCTTCTGGCTTTATTTCCTTCATTCTTTCCTCTTCCTTTTGCCTACAGGTGACATTATATTGCTTCTTCTGTCTTTCTTTCCCTCATTCTTTCCTCCTCCTCCTGCCTGTGGATGACTCTACACTGAGTGACAAGCCAAATGGTTTCTTTTACACCAGGAAATCATCTACTATGCTGGGTGGTAACCATGTAACTAAATTATGGCGTCTGGTGGTTTAGTGTGTAAATAAGGTGCTCCAGTCGGATTGAGCCTATACAGGTTTATATCCAAGGGGTGGTTTGGGTTTATTGCCTACATAATGCCTGTCAGGGATGAGTGAGGCTGGTCACTCTCATTTTAAATGTCAGGACCAGCATGCCTAACCCCGGGCTCCTTCGCATCTCATGGTGCAGCATACGATTGGATGATGGATGGTAAGCTGTACCCCTAAATGACAGTGTTCACCCCTCTTATGACTAAAATACATTAATCTGAGTTTAAGGACAAGTCTAAAAACGGTTTATAAATCAACCTAAAACAAAATTTAAGTGTATGATATCATGAGAATCGTAAAAAAAATAAAAATTATTATACTGGAGTTTGGCCATCATTCGGCGGGGTAGGGTGGTATTTCTACCTCCATCACAGTGCCGGGGTATCGCATCTAAGGGCATTGTATCTTGGGGGTTACATGTAGATCATTTGAGTACAAATCTGAAAATATAATACTTACCCTGTACAGTTCCTTAGTGTGTCCACATCTAGAGTGCTGTGTGCAGTTATGGTCACCGTATTACAGGAAAGATACAGCGAAATTAGAGTGAGTGTAGCGACAAGTAACAAAAATGATACCCAGACTAAAGAACAAATCGTTCGAAGAGTGACTAAATGAGCTAAAGTTATTTAACCTATCAAAGTGCAGACTCTGAGGGGATCTGATTAACCCCTACACCGCGGGCATGTTTACCAATGTTTTGCATGTGCCGCGGGGTTATTCGGGCTTCGACAGACTCTCAAAAAATATTTTGCCAAAAATCAGTTATTAGTCCTAGAATATTAAAATTACATATGCTTAAGGCACATACCTTCAGCTTTCTCCTGGAATGTTTGTTGAGCCTTCGTCGGTTACCATAGGACTTGTGGAGACCTCTGAAGTTGGGTAACGAAGTCTCCACCTTACACTTCCCGACAACCCGTAATATGATTACCACAGCCAGATATTAACACTATAAACACTACTCTATGATTTTCAAGTAGTTTGGGATCCTATACTCCAAAAAAAAAAACACTGTGAAAGTAATGAAAATTACGAGCACGTCTGACCGTCGCACTTGCGCTAGTTCTCTCTTGGTACTCTGTCATTTATTATTCATAAAACCCCTCACACTTTATATTTCTGTTACTATATAAAACTCATATATATCTACAGTCTTTATCCATAAGTTCCTTCAGTAGTATTAGTTTATTGTCACTGTAGGGATTCAATTTCTTTCAGTAAAATACGTAGCATTCACTTTCTCGTCCTGTATACTAGCATTGAGAGTGAATGTCACTTTCACCTTCACTCTCATAACTCATAGTATTCAGACATGCTAGAGTGAAACTTTCACTTTCATTACTCCTAGGGTATATACTCGTATTCTTATAATACTACTCATTTACATTTCTATTTACGTTCTCTATTTTATTTACGTTATTTACATTTCAATTTCATTTACACTGTGTTATGCACTGTCATTTGAAGTAACTTATAAAACTATTTTCCACTGTTCACGTATATTTACATTCATTACTTTCACTTGCTGTTTACACATTATTTACAATTCCACTTGCACTGTTTTACTCAATAGAAAGATCGTAGTCTTTCTTTTATCAATTGTCAGCCCTTTACCTCTTTCAACACGAGGTTTAGTAGGGGGTAAAGGGCACAGGGCCCTTTGCATGGGGGTGAAAAGTCCCTGAAGCTAGCAAGAGTGAACAGACATACCTCCACTTTGGAAGATGAGAGTGAACTGATAAGGGTGGGTCGGGGTGGTGGCCTACCTAGGGAAATTCATTACTGCCAACGTTAGCCTCTTGACACAGCTAATATATAGCAGAGAAATGATTGGCAGGAAATCTAGACAATACATTATAAATTAGGTAGTTCCAGGTGAATGTAAATATCACTTAGGCTTCTCCCTTCCCTCCTTATATGTATATTTATTACGAAAATAGATTATACGATATATTTCAAGGGGAAATAAACAGCGAAAATTAGCGAACGAGTGCACGTGAGGTGTTGTCAGGTGATAATTAGCCAATTCCAGGTGTATGGCACTCTCACTTACCTTATTTCTTTCTTGTATATATTATTTGGTATAAGAATAGGGCATAGGGCTTATTTCAGTGGATGAAATCAGTGAAAAATTCCAGGGAAGATTTACTTAGCGTAGCACGGCCGGGCAGGCGAGAGGATAGGGTAATGGAGGGAGGGTAGGGAGGGGAGTCAAGAACGGGGAGAAATGGCTAAATTGTCAACAATGGATGGGAATACAGATGAGATTAGGAGTGCTGACTAGTGTTGGACATTGGCAGTACTGATAGATGATACAAGCCCCCACTTGGAAGCCCGGGTGAATTCAAAATAACACAGAATCACAAAAGCGACGCCCCGCGGTATGATCCCTTGCTCCCAAGCGTCATGAAAGTGATGCCCCGCAGTTAAGGAGTTAAAGTATTCAACAATAATAATGGAATTGTTAATATAGATGTTGACAAGTACAGGCATACCCCGGTTTAATGATCTAATTGGTTAGGTAAAACCCCATTGTTAAGCGGGGTATCGTATATCGGGGTTCTTTTAACATGTATTTCAATGTGGACCATATACCAGCCTTGGGCTTCCCCCCAAACCAAGTCCAAAACCCACCCAGATGACCCCAAAAACAGGTTTAAAGGCAATCTAAATTGCCTAACAGCTGTCAAGGAAACTAACCTAAGCCCATCACCTGTAAATAACTCACTAAAACCAACAAATCAGATCTGAATACCATCAAATATAAGTCTGGAAAAAAATAAAGCTTAATTAACTGTACCCCAAAATTGACAATGTTCACCCCATCTATGACTAAACACATTAATCGAAGTCTAAAAACAGTTTATAAATCAACCTAAACACACAATTTTAGTCTACAATATCATCAGAATCGCTAAGAAAAATAAAAACCCATCGTTAAACCGGGGTTTGGCCACTGTTAGGTTGGGTATGGTGCAATTTCTGCCCCCATTGTTAAGCCGGGGTATTGCATCTAGGGGTATCGTATATCGAGGTATTACTGGACTTTGCAGTTGATCGTTCGAACTATACTAGAGGTAATGGCTATGAGATTATTGGAAAGCATTTCCAATCTAATGAAGACAAGCATTTTTTCTTTAACAGGTTGTTAGCATTTGGAATAAATTGCCCAGGGATGTCATTGCTTGCAGTACATTGGTGACATTCAAAAATCGCCCGGATAAGTATCTCGCTTCAGATCTCCAGCTAAACACTTTCATGACTGAATAATTATATAAGCTGTTTTTCTCTGTTTCAGATCATGATGAAACTATAGCAGGGAAATGCTATGTAATTAATGATAATTGTAGCTTATTGACACTTGTTGTGTATAGATATAGTAGGACAGAATATACAGTAAAACCTCTACAACTCGGCTTAATACATGTGGAAGCCTTGCCGAGTTAGCCTATTTGCCGAGTTGTAGGGATGAACTTCAAGTTCCCCCCCCCAGCACACACACACACAAAAAAAGGAAAAAATGGAAAAAATTAAAAGTTTTTACAATAAACAGTAAAAGTTGCCTTACCATGATTTCATGCAGTTGTAGGATGTATTCCAGGCATGGAGGAGGACTTTTGGTAGTTTTTGGAGGTGTTAGGGGGACTAAAGATCACTTTTGGGCACATCTTTACTTTACTGTACTTGACATTGTACACTATGTAAAGCACAATTAACACTATGAAGGCCATTACTGGAATGTATTTATCACTTGTACTATACTGGGGAACTAAACACTAAACACTTAAACATTACTGTACAACTCGGCATCTTACCGAGTTGGCGGGATTTTTGCCGACTCTCTTCCTCTCAAGTGCACATTTTTGGGAATTTTTGAATTTTGATTTTTTAAATGAATATTTTGGAGCCTTCCCAAGTTGTAGAGGTTTCCGACTTGAAGGATGACGAATTGTAGGGGTTTTGCTGTAGTTTACCACTTTTCAGGCTTTCCTATAAAAATTCCATGTCAGCTTTTCCATGCTGCATGGCAGTCCTTCTTGCTTTTTTCCTGTCATCTTCGACTGGAGAGTTTGGTGGATGGGGGTGGAGCCTTCTTGTTTTACTGTCCTTACCTTCAGCTTGTAGAATTAAATATCATAGTAATAGCCTTCTCGGTAACAAGCAGCCTCGAAAGGACCGTTAGGTCTGTTGCTCTTTGCTTTTCTTTGTACTCAGTTGTACAATACTTCTTCCAGCTCTGTAATTGCCATAAATTCAGTACCATTGTTGTTCTCAGATGCTTTCTTCACTTTGTGTATCACTGCATTTGTCTGATTCACACATCAGCCTCCACGTCAAAAACCACTCTGTGACTCACCAGACATTTTGATATTCTTTTACCTTTTCCGTAATTTTCTTCCACATACTTTTCCTAAAGCACTCGGCAAATTTTTGCCTTGAGAGTTATTTTGTTCATTTAATTTTTAATTTTTATACAAGTTCATCACCCCAGTTCTTCCAGTCCAGTAGTAAAGTTCCACTCAGTCAAGATTTCTAGCATACAGTATTTCAATAGTTATTTCATCCCGCTCTCTATTGTCTCTGCACATACTACAAATGTGTCAGCTCGACATGTATGTATGTCAAGTCCAAGTTTGAGAATGAGTAAGTGGCTGTGATAATAGTGTATGCAGTGTGTGATGACAGGAGTGAGAGAGAGAGAATGACAGGTTTTGAGATGATCCAGATGAAGCAGTGGGAGAAATGCTCAGGAGCTATAAAGTGATCGTAATGGGCAATATGAATGGAAGAGTAAGCTCTGGTTCTGAGGATGTCGTGGATTAAATGAAGGGCAGCAGGAAATGGATTAAATGAAGGGCAGCAGGAAATAAGTCTGTTGGAATGACTAGTTGCTTAACTTCGCAGTGAGGTATGTTGTTACCTTTCAGTGCTGAGTGTTTATAGAGCAATTCATTGTTAAGGAAGAAATCAGATATAGGGACTGGTAACTTTGGCAAGGAAGAATCATCGCCTGACTCTAGAAAATATACGACTTGTGACCATATGAGGTCCACACGCTGGAACCCATGTAGTGTGTCATAATTGAACGCCAAGTTTACATCGCAACCGGTTGAGACTGTGGCTACATGCCGTAAGAGATCATCGGCTACGACATTGGACTTCCCAGGAACGTATTAAAATGTTGGATTATAGTCATTCACAGTGACTGCCCAACGTGCAAGTCGACCGGTAAGATTACATCCCCAAAACATGTCACATAAGGGAAGATGGTCTGTTTGGATGTGAACAGGATAACTATAGATGATGTCGTGGAAATATTTTAGAGACCAGACCACAGCTAGAGCTTCCCAATGAGTTACACTGTAATTCTTTTCTGCGGAGTTTAACACACGACTGGCATAGGCAATGACACGTTTCTTCTCTTCGGAGTCATTTTGCATGAGAACGGCACCTAGACCTACTCCGGAAGCATCAGTACAGAGAAGAAACAATCAGGGAATGCCAAAACTGGGGATTGTGCTAGGGCATTTTTCAGTGTTGTAATAGCGGGTGCTTGTTCATCAGCCCACAAAAAAGTTGCATCCTTCTTTAGCAGTTTTGTTAACGGCACAGCTATCTGGGCGCACCCTTTAATAAATCTGTGGTAATAGCCACTAAGACCGAGGAAACTGCGTACAGCATCGGTGTTGGTCGGAGTTGAAAAGTTTGTTACGGCTTTGACCTTGTCATCTGATGTATGAATTCCGTGAGCGTCGACAACATGTCCTAGGAATTGGAGTTTCTCGTAAAAAGTCACACTTTGATAGTTTGGTCTTAAGTCCAGCTTGTTTGAGTCTAGTGAACACTTCAGCCAATTTTTCTAAGTGTTCCTCTACCGAGTGACTAGCGATTATGACATCGTCTAGATAAGCAAAAACTGAGTGACCTATCATGCTGGCGAAAACAGTATGAATTAGCCGCATGAATGCTGATGGTGCATTTCTCAAACCAAAAGGAAGTCTATGGAATTGGTAATGCCAGGATGGGATGCTGAAGTCAGTGATAGGATGAGATGATTCTTCCATTTCTACCTGCCAGTAGCCACTCAAAAGATCTAGTGAGGAGAAAATGCAGTTGTTTTTGCCTAAAGATTCCAGCAAATTAGTGAGTACAGGAATTGGAAATCTGTCTGGGACAGGCAGCGCATTCACACATCTGTGATCTATCACTGATCGTAACTCACCACCTTTCTTTGGAACCAGAAATAGTGGGCTGTTCCACAGACTATCAGAGTGTTCAATGACCGCGTTATCCAACATGTCCTGAATAAGATGATCAGTTTGTTGACGTTGGCTGTATGGTAAACGGTAGGCAGTTATATACTGTATGCTGGTTGAGCTCCTGGCTGTAACGTAATTTGATACTTTACTAATTCTGTCCTACCCGTATTCTCACCGGGTAGGGCTATGACTTCACGAGAAACTCGCAAGAGATTAAGTGACTTCTGTGTTCTGGGTAATCACACTGTTTCACATGAGATTCAAGATTAGATGGTATGTCAGTGGACTGAGTAACTGAGTGCACATCTGCAACAGAGAGTGGGAAATCTTGGCACACACGTACCGCCGCTGGGTATACCAAGAAGTCACCAATCTGTGTTCCCATTCGTAACTTAAGTGGGGCATTAGTGGTGTTGGCTAAGTACAAGTAGCATAAACCATCCTCCAGCACCGTACACAACGCTGACTCCTAAGCTAAGCCATTCACGCAACACGTCTCAGGTAAGGTTAGTACATCCACTCTTACTTTCGCACTCACAACACGAACAGAGACTTTGGTAAATTTATGCGGCAACAAAATTGTGCACATATTTGTTACTGCACGCCTTGTCTCTGCGTGTTGTAAAACATCATTCACACTATGTGAGGTAGGTAAATGAGATGTGTCTGAGTCGGCAAATGTGCCACTGTTAGAGGGGTTGATATGATCCACAGTTGAATGCTCAGAGGGTGTAGTACTAGATGGTAGTGAATTTGGCTGTTCAGGTAACGGTGTGTGTACCTGTTTACTCTCGAGTAATGTTGGAATCTCGTGAGAGTGAAGAATGTTAATCCCCCTTGACGCAAGTCTTAGGTGAATTCAAAGTCTCGGAGTAGTTTTCTGGTAATATATTAAGCACCGCTTTATATCTTCTCACAGCAGCTGTGAACACCACCTTTATCCATTCCCAGACCGTTGCTAACTGCTCGACTCTCACTGGCTTGGCAGTGGTGTGGCCTCATACTCATGGTTCAGCAAAATTTGAATCAAGCCAGACATTAGTAAATGATCAGTGGTGCCCTACTTGGATCCTACTTAAAATACTTACATACTATACTTACACACTACATATTATTACAAATTATTACAAACAGT
This sequence comes from Coenobita brevimanus, assembly GCF_032717465.1. NCBI lineage: Eukaryota > Metazoa > Arthropoda > Malacostraca > Decapoda > Coenobitidae > Coenobita > Coenobita brevimanus. Next base: position 19,866,164 of record NC_137017.1, read on the forward strand.
TTTCCCCTGCATTAAAAAGTGTGTCTCCTGACACAGTGGTGGAGGCATAAGTCAAAATGTGGCAAGAATGCAACTAGACAGAGTATACAGTCAGCTGGGGACTACATGGGAGTATAATAATAAAAGGGATATTATAATATAACTCAGGAAGTTCGATGCACTATGGGAGAAATATATTTACAGTACATGGCCATGTTGGAAAGGTAGGGAAGGTTATAAGTAATAATAAATGCAAAAGTAGAATGTAAATAATGCACTTTCATGGTACAGTCCAAGAATTAACTAGGCACAAAGTATATGACAAGCGTAGTGTTAGCATACATATATAGGTTTGATCAAATTTACTAATGGATGTCTTAATATATATACAGTAATCCATCTACTTTCCGGACGCCTACTTTCCAGACATCCCCACTTACCGGACATAATTGTCCTGGGATCCAGTATTCCCAAAATGGTCCGGAGGGGGGGGGGAAATACCCGCCTATAATTTGAACTTGGCGCACGCGGTGCAGGACAGCTTTGTTGTGGTGCGTCATTCCTCTGATGTCCGCTAGAGCGCCTCTGCATCCTCCCCACTTTCCGCCTGTCTCTTGTCGTGAGTGAACGCTCGTTGTTATGGCTGCCCACATGCTCGCTTTTGTGGTGGTGCCTTACCTGCTGCAGGCACTCCTGCTGCTCTCGTGCCTCTCCTTCGTGTGTGTGATGATGGCCCCGCCGCCTGAGAAGAGGAAGAGAATGGTATTGACTCTGTAGAAGAAGCGGGAGATATTGGAGAAAGTAGATGCGGAATGGACTTCTTCACGCATCCTCCATGAGTTCAGCCTGGCCTGATCTACTTTGTTTGATATTAAGAGATCCCGAGACAAACTCATGCAGTACACGGCTGACTTCTCGTTGAAAAGCAAACGCAACGTGGAGAGGAAGATGATGTTTACTCCCAAGTTTGCTGAAGTCGACCGCTCCACGTTGATTTGGTATTGACAGCAACGTGCTGCTGGTGTGATGGTACGTGGTACGGAGCTGAAGGCTGCTGCTGAGAAGTTCGCAAGGCTTCACGACGCCCTAGACTTCAAGGCATCTGAGGGTTGGCTCTTCGCGTTTAAGTTACGGCATGGCCTTACCAACCGTAAGTCTCATGGCGAAGCTTTGGACGCTAACGAGGATGGAGTAGAGTTTCGGCAGAAGGTGAAGGGCTTGATCGACAGGGAGGGTCTCACTCTCGGTCAAGTCTACAACGCTGACGAAACTGGTTTATTCTATCGCTCTTTGCCTACGAACACTTTAGCCGAGGAGACGGAGAAGCGTGTACCTGGCCGCAAGCTCTCCAAGCAACGGCTATCTGCTTTGTGTTGTGCCAATGTTAACGGCATGCACCAGCTTAAGCCCGTTATTGTTGGCTGTGCAAAGCAGCCTCGGTGTCTTTGTGGGGTGATGGATGTCCTTTCTGTCGTCTGGTACCATTCTTTGAAGGCATGGTTCACAGCCCAGATCTTCAAAGACTGGTTCCACAGCCATTTCATCACGGAGGTCATACATTACCAGACGGAGAAACTGGGAATCACACGCGACCAGGTAAAAGCCCTCCTTCTCCTCGACAATGCACCTGCCCACCCGTGGCTGAGAATGGCCGCATTAGGTGCATGTTTCTGCCACCTAATACTACTGCTGTCATCCAACCAATGGACCAAGGAGTGATCATGGCAACGAAGCGCCTATACTGATGGAAGTTCCTGGACGAGGTGATAGTTGTTCTCGAGGACGAGGACGAGCGCAGGGAGGGACGGGACACGCGAGGCCAGCGGACTTTGGAAAACCTTCGCCTCTACAACATCAAATCTGCCATTTACAACTGGGCCAGTGCATGGAAGGAAATCCCTGTCAAGACTCTAGAAAATGGTTGGTCTCGTCTGCTTCTCGGAACGGATGTGGAGTACGATTTCCTAGGTTTCGACGTGGATGACTTCCATGCACGTCTACGTGCGCACGGCGACGATGTTGATGTTGAAGTGCTTGAGTGGTTGGATGACGACGAGGGCGATCCTGGGTATCAGACACTATCTGATATTGAGATCGCATCTTCAGTTGCTGGTGTCAGTACCCAGCTTGAAGATTCCGACGAGGACGGCGACGATGATGTGGACTCCTCTCAGCATGACACAACTCCAGCCATCCCCAAGCTGAGCGCACTCCGGGAACACCTAGAGTTTGTTCTGGACTACCTGGAACACCCGGACTGTGACAGGGAGATGGGGCCCTTGGGACTTGTGGAGGAAGTGCGTGCTTTCAGGCAGTGCATCATAAATCATCAGAATCGTCATTCCTTGCGTCAATCAACGATTGACAGCTTTTTCAGACCTGTGACCCTCGCTGTGCCCAGCCCTGGCTCCACTCCGTTGCCTCCCCAAGACAGGCCCTCATGCTCCGAGCCACAGCCCAGCACATCAGCCACGGTGGAGTCACCGCTCAACGTGAGTTTGCATCTATCTTCAGAGTCGTCTGCAGTGGGTACGCCATCACCACGACCCAGCGACGCACCCCTAGGTCATCTGCCAGCGATACTCTCAGACTCTGACAGTGATTAAACGGCAAGAACTTCTCCACTAGACCACACGGGAATTTAGTGTTGTGCAGTGAAAGAAAAACAGTGCATACAGTATTGTAAAGAAAGTAGAAATTTGAGTGAAATGACAAAATTTTAGGACTAAATTTAACGTAAATAAACTTGTGATTTGTTTTGAAATTGGTTTTATGAGTGGAAAGACTTAAAGTACAGAGTGCAACACTTATTAAGTTACAATGGAGCATAAGTAAGACAAGAGTGCGCAGTGTGAAGAGAATGGACTTCTGAGTGCGAATGACTAAGTTAAGTGCAAGACTTCATGTACAGTGTACTGCAAGTGCTTCAGCAAATCCTTCTTACTGTCAGAGTCTGAGAGGAGGCGGTTATTCATCGAGATGGCCATGGACTTGCTGTAAGTAGGCAGAATGTTTCATACTGTACTGTACTGTATTTTCCATACTATACTTACCTCAAACACCTCATTTCACTCTTTTATGTCCCTTATTGGTGTGAATATGTTGTGTCTTAGGTGCTATGCATGTGCAGTAGGGAGGTGTTTTTCTGAGTTAGGCTAGGTTAGGGTCCATAACTACCAGTCCAGGAGCCAGGGACTTGTAAGTACCCAGAATGTTTAATATTGTTTGAACTTATCTCAAAAACCTCATTTTATGCTTCTTTTGCATTTATATCAGTCTTTTATGTCCCTTATAGGTGTGATTTGGGTCTTAAATAGGTGCTATGCATGTCCAGAGGGAGTTGTATAGGTGTTTTCTGAGTTAGGGTCCATAAATACAAGTCCAGGAGGCTGGTGCCCACTATCCGGACAGGACCACTTTCCGGACATGCCTGTGGCTCTATTACGTCGGATAGTGGAGGGATTACTGTATATATAGATATATATGGTAAGTAGTAGTAATCACAACGATACCTCTATGAGAAATATAGCAACGGAATGCACCACTTTATACACTCCAGTGTATCTTACATAGAAAGCACTGTTTGAGGGTGCTCAGATATTCACTTCCCGTATCTCATTTGTATTTCAGTAGTTTTCATGTCCTTCACTCACTGTGGAGTAATTATAGGGATATTATTACATTTTCTTTAAGTAGCTCAACTTTCAATTTTGCACAGGGATTTCCTTTTTTTTTTTTTTTTTTTTTTCCAGTATGATCTTCACAGCTTCACCAATCATAGTGCATGTTACTTAGAACTACCAGTTTCCAGGTCTTTTGGTTATTGCACTAACCTTGTTGGTACACAGATCTCATGCAGCCTTATGTCCATTAGCTTGACACAATAGTACAGGTAACTCGCACGGAACACGATCTCACGGAATGCGCTCGCAATTATACACGGTAAGGGCTGGGATACATATAAGACAACGTAAGATTAAAGAACCATTATGAAAACTACAAATTAACGCAGGAGAGGCCTTTGAAAGATCAAATCCTCGAACGTCACCGCAGCGAGCGGTTTGTTTTGATTACGTGACGATCTAGGCTGGAAATTATTCAGTGAGTGAGACATTCCCGAGTACAGTAGCACAATATTTGTAAGTTAAATATTTACAGTACTGTACTGTTCTGGTAAGTTTATGTGCAACTTAAAGTACTATTAAATAACGTTAAAGCAAGAAATAAAGTCTTATAACCAGTTCACCTGATAGGCGTCAGAATATTGCCTTTTTTATATGTTCGTTTTTTCCACAGTACTGTACAGTATTTGTAAGTTAAATATTTACTGTTCTCGTATGTACTGTACTTGTAAGCACTGAAATAAAGTTAAATAGTTAAATAAAGCCTTGTAACCAGTTAACCCGAATTACATGATTACCCATGATCGGCGTCGGAATATTGCCTTTTTTGTTTGTTCGTTAAACTCGTACTGTACTGCTTTTCTACAGTACTGTATTTGTAAGTTAAATATTTACTGTTCTGGTATGTACTTGTAAGCAATTAAAGCATTAAATAAAGCCTTGTAACCAGTTAACCTGATTTATATGATTACCCATGATCGGCGTCGGAATATTGCCTTTTTTGTTTTGTCTTGGTATCTTTACCTATTTGCTCAGGTTTGCTGTAATGGTTTGGGTCATTTGATGCAATGCAACGTGTAGAAAACTGAAAACTTTCGGGAAGTGAACGAAAATCTGGGACATGAGACTGACCTTGACTTCACCCTCTCATGTATCATCTGTCAGTTCACCACCTGCTATCGTGATGAGTGGATGTACGATTTTTTCGCTCGTGGCCATGCCTAACGACACATAGTTACACCCATTATCTCGACCCAGACAGAAAATACAATCTTTTTCCTCCCTTGCAAAACACAAACAACCACACTGTTTACGAGACAGCAATATATATTGCGAAAATAACAAGGTAAAATGATGAATGTAAAATGAGAGAGATGAACATGTTATGACGGAAGAAGTACGTTTTCCCCGTCTGTAAACGTATTTATTTCTGCTTTGTATCTGTATTCGTAATAATTAGACTTAATGTTAGTTCTGAAACTGCATTACGATTCTATTTTTAGCCATTCTCGTGGTGTGAGAGCTGGAAGTTGTGACACAACTTCCTTACTGCTAATCGGACTGACCCTCCACTTTATTCTCCCGTGGCAGAGTCTAGCCTTGGAGGACGTGCACTTTTCTCATTTAGGACTGAAAATTCAACTCTTTCGCTCCCTCTTCCAAGCATGGGCACAACGATAACGTAAAAAATAACTCGAAACTACCATAAACGTATATCAAAAAGGTGAAAATGTATTCATAACATTTTTTTTTTTTCCATCCATTCCTAACAGATTATGTACTGAAATCATTCGATATCACAGTACTGTATTTCTAAGTTAAATATGTACTGTTCTGGTATGTACTTGTAAGTTAAAGCACTGGTACCAGTTAACCTGATTTATATGATTACCTATGATCGGCGCGGAATGTTTCCTTGTGTTTACGTACTGTATTTGTGTGTTGAAGTTTTGCTGTGGAGTACTGTATTTGTGAGTTATAACATTAAATAAACCTTCTAACCACTTAAAGTGCTTTCTAGTGATTACCAGTGACAGATAACAGCAAAACAACACATTTGGGGGGTCTAGGGAGCAAAATACGGAGTAGTTTAAATATACGCGATTTCGCACCTAACACGGCACAGTAGGAACGAAACCCACGTGTTCCGTGCGAGTTACCTGTATAGGATACATACAGTCGCAAGAAAACCTAGAAGATAGAATACCACTGGAGGAAATACAAAGACTGGATGTACCCAGGAGCGGTTAATGGCTGAAGAGAACTGGTTCATAAGGAAATTAGACTGATTCAGAAAGTTCAACATATGTAGGTTGTCTGATGTGATGGAAAGATTTTCTGTTGGTAGATCTCTATCTTTCTATTGCCAGACGCCTCAATCCTGTTTGGGGTGGCCACAAACAAATCACCTCCAAGTCGCCCTGTCCCCCACCATTTCACTGCCCTGCTCCCAACTTACATCCCCCTCTCTCATATACCTCTCCATCCCATCCATCCATCTCATCCTCGGCCTCCCCCTCCCTCTTCCCCCCTCCACCTCACTCACATACACTCTCTTCGTCAGTCTTTCACCCTCCATCCTCTCCACATGGCCAAACCACCTCAGTGTGTTCCTCATAACGCTTCCTATCACATCCACATCCACACCACAACGCTCCTTTATATCCTCATTCGTCAGCCTGTCTCTCCATGTGACTCCACAGGCTCCTCTTAAATAACTCATTTCCACTGCTCTCACTCTTGACTTGTGTCCTTCCAACAACGTCCAAGCTTCACTTCCGTACGTTAGGGTTGGTATCACAGTACTGTCATGTAGTAACTTTTTCACTTCCATGCTCACTTCCCTGTTTCTTATCACTGCTTTCAAAGAACCAGGAACCTTTCTTCCCTGCTGTACCCTTTCAAGGACTTCACCCTCCAAACCTCCATCCTTACTCATCACATTACCCAAGTACTTAAACGTACTCACATTTTCCAATTCCTCACCATCCAACCTCGCTGTACATTCACTGACTTCACCTCTCTCAGAGACCATCACTTGACTCTTCCCTACATTCACCTTTAGATTCCGTTTCTTACACACTCTCTCAAACTCATCCACCAAGCCTTGCAGCTCCCCTTCGTCTTCACTGAACAACACAGTATCATCTGCAAACAACAGTACTGGGAGTTTCCAAACACTATCCTCTCTCACCAGGGCCACTCCAACATCCACTACCCTACCTTGTACCTCTTTTATTACCCCATCCATGTACAGATTGAACAACCATGGAGACATGACACATCCCTGTTTCAACCCAACTTTCAAAGAGAAAAATTCACTTAGTTCACCATCCACACACACTGCAGCCTTCGCACCATCGTACATACTCTTCACAGCATTCAACAACTTCCCATCTACTCCATATATTCTTAACACTTTCCACAATCCTTGTCTATCCACCCTGTCATATGCTTTCTCCAAATCCATGAAAGCCGCATACAACTTCTTTCCCTTCTCTAGAAACTTTCCACTAAAGATCTAAGAATGAATATCTGATCTACACAACCTCTTCCCTTCCTGAAGCCTCCCTGTTCTTCACCAACTAATTTCTCTGTTCTTTCTCTAGCTCTGTCAATAAGTATCCTACCATACACTTTTCCTCTTATACTAAGAAGACAAATGCCCCTATGATTACCACACACTTCTTTTTCCCCTTTTCCTTTGTACAGGGGAATAATTATACCTGACTTACCAATCCTCCAGGACTCTACCTTCCTCCCAGGCCAATCTGCACATCTTCCACATCCATTCTACTACTATCTCTCCCCCATGCTTCAGCATTTCACCACACACTCCATCAATTCCTGGGGCTTTCCTTGATTTAACTTTCTTCATTGCTTCCACAGCTTCTATCCTACTGATTTCTTCCTGTCTTCTCACGTCCCTCCTTCTCCCAGCCATTCCCCAGCCACTTATACTCGCATTACTTCCATCCTCTATGTTCAACAATTCCTTAAAGTGTTCTCTCCATCTGCTCACTTTTTCTCCCTTCTCCACTAGTAATCTACCATTTTTATCTTTCACTCCCCTGCTAACTTCACTTCCACTCTGTCTTACTCTTTTCACCTCTTTCCAGAACATTTTCTTACAGTCCCTCCACTTTACACTCAAATTCCTTCCAAATTCGTCATCCACTCTCTTCTTACTCTCTCTTACTAATCTTTTCACCTTTCTCTTTCTTTCTACATATAACTCTCTCTTCCGCCTCTCAACTTCTTCCACGCCCCTATTTCTCATCCATTCATTGTATGCTTTCTTCTTTTGATAGATGAAAGGTAGTATTAATAGGTTTGAAGATGTCATATTTATGGGAGCGAAGTGCAGAGTGATAATGTGTAGCATGGGCTATTACAGACTCAGACTTTACTGTACAGTAGTCAGGGGCCTTATACAACCCAACTGCGGATAGTGAGCAGACAGGGGTTCCTGGACAAATAAGGCTGACAGGAGTTGACACACTAAAGAAGAAATAGCGGATGTGATTTAAACGGGCATGGTGCCCTTGGCGTTTGGGGGCCGGAACAAAGGTACAAGCAGGTTGTACTGAGAAGTTACGGACTAAGTCAGATTCGCAATGAGCAACTCTACCAGGAAAAATTGTTAGGAGGTACGCAGCACAAACTCGAGAGTTGGGTGTGAGAAAGGTACATCTGTCGAGGTCACTGGAAGAGGTGAAGGCAATATAGAGATGATCATGGGAAAGAGGGAAGTACTCTGAGGTGACAGAGGCTTGTACCAGGGAATTATTGTACCAGAAGGGAAAGGGAATGATGTGAAAGAGGTCGAATGTGATAGAAGAATGAATAGGGATATGAACAATTATATCTTTAGTAAGGAATGTGGCCTCTAGGATTGGGTAGTAGTGTTCTAAAGAGGAAAATTAAACCACAGGAGACAAGTCGAAGGTTGAGTGAGCCCATTCCAAGGTAGAGCGAAGGACAGAGAGAGGTACTAAATTTAGGGTGACACGACCATCAACAGTATTGACCAAAATACGAATTAAGCTAGAAACCTGGGAGACAAGAGAGTCCAGAGAAACCTGCAAATTATCTACATGTAATTTTACATATTTTAACTCTGATACAATATTTACCTTCGATACTTCATGCTTAAGAATTGACGTAAAATTAATTAAGGTATCTGTAACATCATGTAAATGATGTGTGATCTCTTGTAGCATAGAATGTTGAACATTTAACACCTTTTCCTGGGACTCTAGAGCATTTGCTAATTGAAATAAGTCTTCCTTCAATCCAGAAAGGTCATGGGCAGTCGCTACGCCAAATAATCCGCACAGAATTTCTCCACCAAAATCAACGGGTCCACGTTTCACTCGTGAGCGGCCCACAGGTGTTTGGTTAGGGAAGGAATCTTGGAGATGGTTGAACTGATAACGAATATAGTCCAACTTCCAGCAGATGGGTAGGTAGAGTGGGTACCAAAATGTGTCTGTGGGATGTTGATTTTTAACCCATTCACTGTGTCAGTGTTTGTTTACATGTAGATCCAGTGTGCGGCAGTTTACAAATGCTTAGAAAAAAATATTAGAAAAAAAAATGTTGTCGTCAAAAGATAGAGAAAAAATCCCGAGTTCAATGGTATATAACACAATATAGCAAACAAAAACATTATCTCTGATACAGGTCCGTGAAGTAATAAATATTCCCTGTGTGGTTTGCCAGGCGAACGATGTGATGGTTGTACTACGTTGTCAGTGTCAATCTTGCGATCAGATATCGTGTATCTCAGCACCAGAACCATCATTGTCATCATCTGACAACGTATCACTATCATTACTACACTCATCCAGAGATTTCATGCAATATTTGCTTGGGCTGCTGCTAGCGGTGGCATGAAGATTTCATACCTTTACCTTCGGCATTTTGTAGGTAACTTAGCTGAGCTCTGCACGTCATAAAAATGCATAATCTATGTATGGCAATATTCTATAGGGTGCCATGAGTTGCCAGCTGATTTATTTTGTGCCATTTCTGATGGCAGATTTTTGAAAGCAGAAAATCATATATGATACAGCCGCAGTCAGAGCCATTTGGACTCGGATATCATATATGATACAGCCGCAGTCACAGCCATTTGGACTCGGATATCATATATGATACAGCTGCAGTCAGTGGGTTAATACCTGACAGGGGTCCCTGCAGGTCCTTTAGCTTACGTGCAAAGTCAGGTAGGGCGATGGCCACGGCGGCCAGCAGCTCTAGGTCGTGGTGCAAGGAGACTACATCCTTCACCACCATTACCTCACCTCCTGCGCCAACCAAGGCCCCAGGCCCTACGACACCATCATCCTCACCCGATCCAGACCCGACCAGAGTCAGCACTGCCAGCACGTAGACCCACAGCATCTTGTCTATACAGTGAGTTGATTTTATAGGTGATGATAATGCAGATGGTGACGAGAGTGTGAGATGATAGGGTTATGCAAGAGACTTGGTGGCAGAAAGCAATTTGGCACGATAGTTATTAATAGTAGGGAAAGGTTGAGTAGGAGTGTCAGAAGAAGGACTTAGAGAAGAGGACGAAGGTAGAGTTAGAGACGAGGAAGAAGGTTGAGTATGAGTTTGTTGTGGAGAAGATGTGGTCTCTCCCAGTGGCTCCTCCAGGATTATGCGTTTTGATGCATGTTTGATATCAATTGCATGCACCCATGTCGTCTCTGCCTTGTACACATCTCGTAATTCGAATTTATTACCCTTACAAGATATGACATGGAAGGGACCCAAGAATTTACTCTTTAGATTTGAATCTCTGTCATGATCTAGGACAATAACTAAGTCACCTACTTGGATGGTAACATCTGTGGCAATGGCCTGTTGTTACATACAATCTCCTCATTTGTAAGGGCCAGATTATCCTGAATGTATTTATGAATTTTCTGGAAGTTGGACAAGTGAACTCGCACGTAGTCATCGTAGTTGTAGATCGGATCAGGTTTGGATTGCAACATTGAATAACACAGTCTTTTGTCAAAGCCATAGATTACAAAGAATGGTGTTTCACCAATTGACTTACTGATGGATGAATTAATTCCCACTGTCACTAACTCAAGAGTTGCCATTGATCGCCAGCTAGTTCAATATGGAAGTCGGGCTACTCATTCAGAGACCACAGAAATCGCACATCTTTAAAAATATCTCCCGTGATATTTAATGATATACCGTACATAAGTTCTTCATGATATTATTCTTTAGTAATTATACTAATTTCCTAGATATGCTTTAATGCAGTAAATGCAGGAAAACGTTACTATAGAAGTCGTGAAAGCACACCGGGTGTGACAGCATTCGTCACATATTTACAAGTCTCATAGGTGCACATTTTGTTTGAAACCCATATAATTTAGCTTTCTAAAAGAACAATGCTTCATCTCCAAAATGCTGAAGAATATCTACAAAGTTTTTCATATGAAAATTATACAATGTTTAAAGCCGAAATCGTACAGAGACAAGACCGCTGGCCGAAATCCGACGATGCCGAGGGCGCCAAAATACCGTACAAAAACTCAAAACAACATGCCAGTGGTGTACCCTGAACAGGGTATGCCTCTTGACTTCAGGAAATACATCATTCTAGGCACTGTCCATTTTTCTCTGCAACGGTTTTCCATGATCTTTGTACAGTAGGTCCAGCGGTGCAGTAGACACACGTGAGTTTGTTATTGTTTATAATCAACGTACGATCTTTAGCCGTGTCGTGTTAATATTTCTTCATGAAGAATCGTTACATGTTTCGCATAACACTTTATTTTGTTTTGATTGACACATACATGAAATGGATGTAAAATAAAGCTTATCGATATTTAAGGAGGGAAAGAATAATAACCGTCCCCAAACCGAGATGGTAGACTCAGCTCACCATTTCTTTATTTCCTTGACTATAATACAGCCTCTCTTCCTTGTAGCAGTGACTAAAATAATGTTATAATTTCTCCCTTCCTTTTAGTGACACAGAGGGCACATAAAATGAACAGAGTTTAGTAGACCAACTTTGATGGCGAAAATTAAATAATCTGGTGAAGAGTGGCAGTTTTTCCTTGGTTAGTGACATCAGGAATTGAAGCAGCTACCTGCGGAATCCACTCATCCCAAGTGGAAGTCTGATCTCCCACTATGTGACGCAGACTCTCCAATATCTTCCTATTCTGGCTCTCCACTAGGCCATTCGAGGCTGGATGATGGGCCACTATATTGCATTTCTTAATTCCTTATTGAAGACAAATTTCTTCCAGTACTGAATTATTGAACTCTGACCTGTTATCAGTTAAAATTACATCTGGTGTTGTGAAAGGGCAAATTACTGAATTAATAAAGGCATGTGCCACTGCGTTAGCAGATTTTTCACGCAATGGAGCTAAGAAAACAAATCTAGAGAAATGATCGACTACCACTAATAGATAGACGAAGCCAGGTTCTGTACGAGGCAGCTTCAGAAGATCAAGAGAGACAGTTTGCCAAGGTTTTGATAGTACTAAGTACTGCAATATAGGAGCAGGTTGACAGGGTGTCCCCTTATGACAGGCACATGATAAACATGCATCGCAGTGCACTTCTATATCCTTTCGCATAGTGGGCCAGTAATATGACAGACATGCTTACCATAAGCTTCTGTCTTTGCCAGGGTGTGATGCATGAGGGGAGTCACAAGAAGGAGTGTTAATGTTATCTTTAATATAAGGATGTGAAACTATGGTGTGGCATGAAAATGAAATGTCAAGAGTGAGAGCAGTGAAGCTGGGACTGCTGAGGAATGTACGTGGAGCACAGAGAGTGGATGGGTTACGAAATAATGTGATTCGTGAAAGATGCAGAGTGAGGAAGTCTGTGGACACCAGAATCGAAGAGAGTGTACTGAGATGGTCATGTGGAGAGAATGGATAGCAATAGAGTGGTGAAAAAGGTATATCTGAGTGAATTTGAAGGAGGGAGGAGGCACGGTAGGCCAAGAAGAAGGTGGAGGGATATGGTGGATGAGTATGTGAGGAAGAGAGGTATGGAAGTAGGTGAGGCTAGGGGACTGTCAAGAGATCGTGCTGGCTGGATGAATGTTGTGAGAAGTGCATGATAGGGATTTGGCACCCTTTTTTTAAACATTCTCTCTCCGAAGAGTGGACTAGCTACTGAAGTTTGGGAGGTCATCATGCCTCATGAGCCATTATAATTGGCCACAGGTACTGTAGCAATGTCCTGACTCTCCAGCTAGTGTGTTAAGTTGATGCCGAGAACTTTGAAGGTATGAATGGGTGGGTAGCTCATTGCACTTGGCATTCTGTTGATAGTCTTGTTTTTATGCTTAGTGAGTTCTTCCTGGATCCTAACCACCCATTTTCACTTTTAGTAGGACGTAAGGATGGAGTGGAGAGGTATATGAGAGAGGGGTGTGTGAGTTGGGAGAAAGGCAGTGAAATGGCGGGGGACAGGGCAACGTGGAGGCGATTTGTTTGTGGCCACCCCGTAAGGGATTAAGGCATCTGGCAAGAGATAGATAGGTAGATAGTAAGGGTATGGTGATTATGAAAAAACTGGTTACCATATCAGTAAACTTGCATTCTTTTTTTCCTTGAAATATAAAATTTAAGAGATTGGAAGACTTTACCTTTTGGTGTACAAACTGGTTTATAATGTTAGAAAAAATGTAATGCTTTCTGTTTGAATACCAGTGTTGAAGCTGTAATTAAGTACAGATGATCCTCTTGGGGCAGCATAGGATTGGATGATGGATGGATAGTTCTTTGTAAACACAGCCCATATTTGCAATTGCCTTTTTAAGTATTTTTCATTAAACTAGAATTTTTTTTAATGATCATAAAACAGATGTTTTAAGTGATTGTCAAAATTTGCAGGATGGGAGGTGCGTTCCTGGTGCTGGGAGCACAGAAGTTGAGCTCAGTCGGCAGGTTGAGCAGTATGGATCACAGTGTCCTGGCCTTGAACAGCATGCCATCAAGAAGTTTTCTGAAGCACTGAAGATTTTCCCGAAGGTAAGTGATGGGAAATACTACAGTACAGGTATGCACCGCTTAACATCCTTCCACACAACGTCCATTCGCTTTATCATCTGGGGACCAGTAAAACTATACTGTACAGTAGGGCACTAGGTTCTGTGTGTAATAGGGACCTTGGGAGAGTGGCCATGTGCAGTTTGCCACAAGGGCGTGGGAAGTAATTCCATCTTGTGCGGTGTGTGTGATAAATGGGTGCATAAGAGATGTAGTGGTATCAGAGGTAGACTGCGAGATAATGCTGATTTTATGTGTACGGCGTGCCGGGGTGAGCAGGTGGAGATCGTCAGACGTGAAAGAATTGAACTTGCTGGTGAATCTCTTGAGTGTGTGGAAGAGTTTTGTTATTTAGGAGACATGTTGTGTGCTGGAGGTGGGGCTGGAGCTAGCTCTGTGGCTAGGGTGAGAAGTGGTTGGAAGAAGTTCAGGGAGCTCTTGCCTCTCCTGACATTGAGGGGGCTCTCCCTACGTGCTAAGGGGTCTTTGTATGCAGCGTGTGTTAGGAGTGTAATGCTGTATGGCAGTGAGACCTGGGCAGTGAAGGAGGAAGACATTCGCCGGCTCAGACGTACAGAAATGACAATGATTAGGTGGATGTGCAGTGCGTCCCTGCGTCCAAGGCCTGGAGGGGCTGGGTTTACAATGGAAGAGTTGAGAGGTAGGATGGGACTGGAGTGTATTGGTGTTGTGATGAGGAGAGGTAGATTGAGGTGGTTTGGACATGTGGAGAGGATGGGGGATGATAGTTGGGTGAGGAAGGTGAGAAGTGTTAATATTGGGGGTGGGGTTATGAGGGGTAGACCGAGAAAGACATGGGACGAGGTCATTAAGTGTGACCTTAGGGTTAAGGGACTGAACAGGGAGGCTGCAATGGATCGTGCAGCATGGAGAGCCGCCATTAGGTGACCAAGGCCGACACATGCAAGCATGTTGGAGCCTTTAAAAACGAAAACGAAACGAAAACGAAAACGAAAAACGCCGCCAAAGTTGATTCTACCAAAGGAGTCATTGAGTGTATGGGAAATGAGCCTATAGGAACTGGGCCCTTAACAAAACTCACCCCCCTAGTTATTTCCTACTTTAAATACATCCTAAAGTTACTTGATATGTTGCTGTTAACACATTAAATCTTAAAGTAACATTAAATTTACAGTAAAACATAAAAACACCATAAAATACAATAGCCAACCCCATGAAGCCGTGAACTCTGGAGTGATGCAGTTTTATGTTTCTTTGCAAGTTCATCATAAAATAGGCGGGCTTGGTCTTGAATTTCGGGTCCTGACACATTACTGCCTTCCCAGATCCTCCTATTCAACCACTGTATCAAATAATTCTCAACTGCTAGCATAATTGAGCTGTACTTGGTCATTGTTTTCATTCGTCAACCTCCAGCGCCTGGTTCAAAACACTTCTTCATAAGGGGTAGATTGGCTTTAAGATCATTAGCTGTTTTCTCGTACTACACACAGTCGGCTTAGGCACATTATACATTTTGCATATTGCAGAATTACGAACACCTTTACTCTACCTCTGCCATGATTTTATTTTTTAACTCGTCATCATACTTGCGTTTTTTCACCCCCTGGCAGTAGTCACGCTTGGCCTCCAGGTTCACACCTTCTTACACCATTTCTACTATCACTCGATCCACCTCTGGCATCACTTGAAGCACAAGATGACATATTTCCATCAATTACCAATGAAGGAAGCGAGAGTGTAACACTTAACTTGTGGACACACTTAACACGTGCAGGAAACAGGCCAAAACTGATTGTTGGCGCTGTGGTCACCATGGAAAGAATCCGAAAATTGTGGTGGCGTAGGGCGTGAAAGTGCGTTTTTTAGTCACCAGTGTGCAGTCACAGGAATATTGTATTTGATGGCTGCCGGGAAAGTGCGTTTTGCCAGTCTGGATGCCGTGAAACCTGGTGCCCTACTGTAATAGAATTTAAAAAAATAATAATAATAAAAAAAAAAAAAAAGTAAAACCCAAAGAACGGGACATAGTAGATGTATGTGGACGCAAAGCAGTGTTGCTACTTGACAGCCAACCAGCATTCCAAAACAAAACAATTATGCTGCCAGCCGTCCGATATGCAGTACATGTATAAACACTACAGATATACTGTAATACTGTTCATGTCTTCATATTTTTCTTTTTTTTTCCCTGCTTGCATAAAAGCAGTAAAAATATACCAAAAAACAGTACAGTAAAACCTCGATTTAATGGCATTCATTTTAATGGCAACCCCAAACTAACGGCAATCTCCCGAGGAATTTTTATTCAAAAAAATTTAAAAAATTCCCCCAAAATGGGAAAAAATTAGAAAGAAATTCAAATGTGGCGGGTGCTGCGTGCATCTTGATAGTCTCTTTGCAGTTTCCTGCCAACTGTGTATGTTTATGCTCACCCAGTCTTCCTCCCGCCTAGCCTGACCCCAAAATGAAAAATCACACAGCACGTCATACGAGGTTTGCCAAGGATATGATGGTAAATCGGAATGGTAACGTGGTAAAATTGCCGACGATACCAATGGCATTTGGAATTCATCTGGATGGCTTCCTGCCGAGGATACGAAGGGCAAAACAGCATGACCAAAACCCAGGCGACTCAACAGATAGTATATCGTACTACAGCACTGAACATTTAGCCTAACACTGAATACGTATTAATATTTTAGAATAAATATCAATCGTTTTGAAACCCTTATAAAGAGTTAATATTTCCTATACCTAGGAATCTGTGATGTCGATAAAATAATCACGTGTTTACAACTGAGGACTCCACTGCAGCTAGACTTACTGGTACCAGACGTACTGCTACCAGTCGCCACCTGAAAACATCACAACAACAACTCCCAGATAATGTGATGTGATGTATACTTCTCATCGTCATGTGTTTGTAAACAAAGTTGCTTCTCCTTATTCTCTGCCGAGTCAGCGACAGTGATCACTTTCCACAGTCGTGAGACGGGGCTCTGGCAACAGTGTGAGAAGCATGTCTTTTGCCGAGGATACGAGGAACGTGTGTGATAGCGTCCAAGTTTCGTTCCACTTAAATCTTCCTCGGCCATTCCTGATACGAGATATCGTATGATACCCCCTTAACTTACCTGGAGTACTGTACTTACTTGGATATAAATTTTTTTTATTGATTTTGTATGTCTGCACATGTTTATATACTTAAAAATGTTAAAATGTGTTAGCGTGAGTTCCGGGGGTATCAATAGGTGTAAGCCCCAATCTAACGGAATTTGTTTTTTTTCGGCATGCTCGGGGCCCCCTAGGGTGCCATTAAATCGAGGTTTTATGGTAAAAAGTTTTCTGACAAGCAGTAAAATGTTTACCATATAACTGTGTCATCAACACCAGCTACAGGCAGCCGTGTCCAGTCGCATATTTTATAGGCTGTGTATTATTGTCTTAACCTGTTGCGTCCAACGTATACTGTATTTCCACCGACCCTTCTCCCAGTTGGGCATTTCAGAGAAAATCACCTTTTTTTAAACCTTAATATCTCAGCTAATACTTAACCAAAAATAAAAAACTAAGTGTTATCATACCAATCCTTCAACTTCAAGCTGATTGCCTCAGATTGTCTGTGAAGTGCATGTAGTCAGAGAGAGTGAGTTGGGAAAGGGAGCAACTTCATTTTTTTTTTTTTTCCATGTGAGTGGCTGAGGTGTGGTGGCACAACTAAGGCTTATACTAGCCCTCCACAATAATAACACTTCCAGAATACAGTACACCCTCATTATCGACGTTTTTTTTATTGACGGATTTGATTATCGACGTTTTTTTTTTTCTCCTGGGAGTTAAATTATTATTATTAAAAAAATAAAAAAATAAAGAATTGTATTGGCACCCCCTAGCAAGTTTGCGCGCCATCCTTCCAGGTGTCTCTGGCTGCTCGCAGCATGTTCCCGCCGACCCAACAAACAACAGCATCAGTACACATTTGTCTGTTGTTCTCATATCGTGTTCGGCCACATCTATCGTGCTTTCGCGATCATCAAGGCTCCGAAGCCCCTTGTAACACTCCAACTGGAAATAAGGCAGCTAAGAGAGCAAGGAAAGTACTTACCTTGGAAGTAAAGAACGAAATATTACAAAAACTTAGAAGTGGAATGAGCTATGCAGCGGTTGGTCGCGAGTATGGCATGAATGAGTCCAGTGTTCGTGGCATAAAACGGAGAGAAAAAGAAATTAAAGATGCTCTGGCTTCGTGCACACCAGGATCGGCTAAAGTAACGATGCATGTGAGAGATGATGCCTTGGTGAAAGTGGAAAAGGCCAGCAAGGGCTGGTTCGAGAATTTTAAGAAAAGGTATGGCCTACATAACATTAGGATGACTGGTGTAGCAGCTTCAGCAGATCAGATAGCAGGAGAATCGTACCCACGTGACTTTGCTGAACTTATAAGGGAGAAAGGGTACAGGCATGAACAAGTGTTTAATGCGGACGAAACACCCCTGTGGTGGAAGAAAATGCCTAAAAGAACGTACATTTCGAAGAAGGAGAAAAGTGTGCCAGGCTTTAAAGCAGCAAAAGATCGTGTGTCTGTGCTGTTGTGTGGTAATGCAGAAGGACATATGATAAAACCCATGCTCCTGTATCATTTGTTATAATGTTAAAGACGAGTTGGATTTTTTGTCAATAAAGGATATTTCTTGCAAAAGTTAGGCAGAGATTAAATATGAAATATACGAGCATAAGGAGAGTTGAATTTTCCTAAAAGAAGATCCTAGCAAAAGCTAGGCTAAGATTCATCTTTGATAGCATAAACTGCCATACAGTCGTGAAAATTTAGGTCTGGGAGAAATGGAATATCAAGAATGAAAGGAAGCTCTTGAGAATGAAAGTAAATAGGAGAGCGTAGTCTCTCTGGTATGAGCTAGCAGCACTGGCGTGTGTTGTGAAGATCGGTGCGAACAGCTGATCTAACGTAACACTTGCCCCACACTCTCAGTTATTAGAACGTATGAATGACCACCACTGCTGCTTTCGTTTTTTTTTTTTTTTACATACTCGGATATGTAAACATATGGATGGCTACAACTGCTGGTTTTGCCTTTTATTTTTAGATGAAGTGAGGTGTAAGTGGAGAGAGAAGTGATGATACAGCAGCCATTACAAGTTGAGGTCCAGTGTACGACCACTATGCATCAACATCAGAGATTATGCTATTTTTTCCATAATTCTTTACTTAATATAAGTAGTTTTATTATGATATTCAGTTTTTCAATTGCCTAACTAATTTATATCTAAGAAACACTAAAACTAAACTCCATATTACATACGAGTGATTGAAGGGATATTAAAATATATAAATAAAGGGTACCTGACCAGACGAAAATCGGTATCGACGGTTTTAGGCATCGACGGGTATCTTAGGTACCTATCCCCCGTCGATAATGAGGGTGTACTGTACTGCAATCCACTACAAACACCATTTCCATGTAGGTTTTTCAAAAGTGTGGCGTGAGATAGTTTGTGAGTGTGGTTATTATAGCAGCGACCTTAAGGCTTGCTGTCTCAGCCCACCCACAGCCCCATGTGCCTTCTCGCCTCACCACCGCTCCACCATGCCTCCACCAGCGCCTTACACCACACACATGCACACAAACACACACATGGAGATGTATGTTTGGCTTGATTATTACTCGATTTGGCTTGATTATTACCGCTGTGCCGCTAGAAGTCTTGGTATTACTACCACTACTACAAGTGCTACTACTACCACTACCACTACTACTACTACTACATAAAACCTAAATAATAAATATTGTGAACAAAATAGTTATCCACTTACTATCCATGATCCTCCATATTTTCCACTATAACAGAATATTTTTTTCCTGTGATTTGTACTTTTTCATCATAACAAATATGTCTATCTATCTATCTATCTATAGCCCGACGCCCTAATCCCGCAAAGGGTGGCTGCAGACAAAACACCTCCAAGTCGCTCTGTCACCCACCATTTGACTACCCTCCCCCCAACTCACCCCCCCCCTCCCTCATATACCTCTCAACTCCATCCCTCCACCTCATCGTCGGTCTACCTCTCCCTCTCCCTCCCTCCACCTCACCTACATACACCCTCTTAGTCAGTCTTTCATTCTCCATTCTCTTCACATGTCCAAACCACCTCAGTGTATTTCTCCTAATCTTCTCAACCACATCCACATCCACCCCACAGCGTTCCTTCACTTCTTCATTTGTCAACCTGTCCCTCCATGTCACTCCACATGCTCCTCTCAAGTAACTCATTTCCACTGCTCTCACTCTTGACTTGTTCCCCTCTTGCAAGGTCCATGCCTCGCTTCCATATGTCAGGGTAGGGATCACAATACTATCATGCAGTGACTTAACAAATATGTACACACACAAAAACTTTTAGTAAAAAGTAAGACACTGATTTCATCATGGAATAAACTTTCTGCTTCCATTATCCACATAGATATATGGAGCGCTGGTGCGAGGCTTGTCCCACCGCGCTTCCTCCTCCCTCCCTTCTCCACCTCCTCCCTTTCTCCACTCCCTACCTCCTCATCCATCTCTTCATCCGTGCCAATATCACTCTCTCCAGGATCGTCAATACCCTCTGAACCATTCCCATCATCAGAAATAGCAGATGAATGCACAGGGGGAGACGATGGGTGCACAGGATTCACGTGATCCACTCTCCTCATGTGACACATAAATATCAACACTCATCGTGGCTGTCGCTTTCCTCAGAGGAAGAAGTCAATTTCATCACTCACAGTTGGTAATAACGTCACCTCGAGTTCTCTCCCAGTTGCACTATCACTAAGGCCTTTTCTTTTCTGGCCTTTGGACTTCATTGGTGTTGAAGTCGGCGGCTGCAGGCGCTCAGCCAAGGATCCGGACAAAGGGAAAACCTTTTGTGTAGGTGTATCCATTACGGAGGTACCCAGATGACTGGAACGTGACTCAGATGTGTGCAGGAGAGTTGCCAGTTGCTGCGTGTGGTGGGAATAACCCATGGAATGTTCAAACAATGATGCCAAACACTAGACCATGTATACGTGCCACCCAGACATCTCTGGGTCATCACATAAAATGACACCCACACGCCATATGTTAATTTGGGCCCTTTACACTGTACTGTACTGTACTGGTACTTTAAAAGTAACATAAAGCACAGTATATACAATATAACTGTATATATAATAAAATATACAGCATACAGTGCACAAGTAATGGTGGTCACTTAACGTCCAGATCACTTAACATCCTATTTTTCAGATAATATCGTGGACGCTAAATGGCACATGGCTGTACTGTGCAGGTGGGAAGTAAAATTCCCAAGTATTAAACAGTTTAATCATAGTGATGACAGTTTTCAGAGAGAATGTTAGCTGAGAATGGTTCATCAGCAGTCTTCCTTGCTATCTTTTTCATATTGTCATAATCTGCTCATACCCTTGACAGGAGCTGCCTAGTATGAGCCAGCCAGTCTGTTTCAGCTATCCTCTGTTCTATTGTCTATATGTAAATAGTTTTGTGATAACATGAGCTGAGGAAAAGGATGGTAATTTATCCATCTATCCGTCTATCTATTGCCAGAAGGCGGTGGCTCAATCGGTAGAGTGGTGGCCTGCAGTCCTACCGGAGCCAGGTTCAAATCCCGGCTGGGGCAGGGAACAGTTTAAGGATTTGAATTCCATTGTTTTCGTTTTCGTTTTTAAAGGCTCCAACATGCTTGCATGTGTCGGCCTTGGTCACCTAATGGCGGCTCTCCACGCTGCACGATCCATTGCAGCCTCCCTGTTCAGTCCCTTAACCCTAAGGTCACACTTAATGACCTCGTCCCATGTCTTTCTCGGTCTACCCCTCATAACCCCACCCCCAATATTAACACTTCTCACCTTCCTCACCCAATTATCATCCCCCATCCTCTCCACATGACCAAACCACCTCAATCTACCTCTCCTCATCACAACACCAATACACTCCAGTCCCATCCTACCTCTCAACTCTTCCATTGTAAACCCAGCCCCTCCAGGCCTTGGACGCAGGGACGCACTGCACATCCACCTAATCATTGTCATTTCTGTACGTCTGAGCCGGCGAATGTCTTCCTCCTTCATTGCCCAGGTCTCACTGCCATACAGCATTACACTCCTAACACATGCTGCATACAAAGACCCCTTAGCACGTAGGGAGAGCCCTCTCAATGTCAGGAGAGGCAAGAGCTCCCTGAACTTCTTCCAACCACTTCTCACCCTAGCCACAGAGCTAGCTCCAGCCCCACCTCCAGCACACAACATGTCTCCCAAATAACAAAACTCTTCCACACACTCAAGAGATTCACCAGCAAGTTCAATCCTTTCACGTCTGACGATCTCCACCTGCTCACCCCGGCACGCCGTACACATAAAATCAGCATTATCTCGGAGTCTACCTCTGATACCACTACATCTCTTATGCACCCATTTATCACACACACCGCACAAGATGGAATTGCTTCCCACGCCCTTGTGGCAAACTGCACATGGCCACTCTCCCTCGTCTTTGACAGTACCGCCACCAACCCTAGATATCACCACTTTTGTTTTATCTGCATTTGCCCTTAAACCCTTTTGCCCCATACCATCTCTCCACTTCCTAAACCTTTCCTCCGCCTCCCTTTCATTCTCTGCAATCAACACCAAATCATCAGCATACAACAACTCCCACGGGAGTCCGTTTCTAAAGTCACGTGAAAGGGCTTCAAGTACCATGATAAACAATATGGGACTCAAGACTGACCCCTGATGCACACCAACATTCATGAAAAACTCATCACTCAAATCTCCATTCACTCTCACCTGGGTGTGAGCACCCACATACATGGCCATAACCACCCTAACCAGCCACACTTCTCCAAGCCAAGCTTTCTCATTGCCCACTTCACCACCTGTCTAGGGACTCTGGCAAAGGCCTTTTCCAAATCAACAAAAACAAAATAAAGATCCCTTCTCCTGCCAATATATTTTTCCTGAAGCTGTCGAACAATGAATATGGCATCAGTGGTCCCCCTACCTGACATAAACCCAAACTGCATCTCATCAATATTCACTCTTTCTCTAATAATCATACCTTCAAAAACTCTCTCCATTACCTTCATTATCTGATCTAAAAGCTTTATACCTCTATAATTTCCTCTTTCCAGGGCATAACCCTTCCCTTTATACACATTTACAATTACACTCTTCAGCCAATCATCTGGGACAACACACTCATAAATAATCCTATTTATCAGGTCAGTGACTAAACTCACCCCTATATCGCCTGAGGCCTTCAACATTTCGGCAGTCAACCCAGACACACCTGCTGCCTTCCCCACCCTCATCCTGCCTATTGCCTCACTCACAGTAGCAGTATCATTCAAAGGCCATGGGCCAGACACTGGATCTGCTGGCTCCAAACCTTCCCTGTCCCAGTCAAACTCCTCATTCAACAACCGGTTATAATGCTCTCTCCATGCATCTTTAATATCCTCACTGTTCACCACTACCCTTCCTTCATCATTCTTCACACACTGCTCACCTATGATGTCCTGATTATCCCTCTTCACCTGACCTGCCACCCTAAATATATTTTTCCTTTCCCCATGATTTAGGTTATCAAGTAATTGTCTCTGTGACTCAGACTTTGCCCTATATACCTCTCTCCTAGCCCTACGCTTGGCAGCCAAATATTCCTCTTTGCTACCACCCTTCTTCCATTCCCGGAAAAGCCTTCTTTTCTCCTTAATTGCAGCTTCTGCACCCTCATCCCACCACCAAGTTACTTTATGTCTTGGTGGTTCTCTTGTCCAGCCGCATGTTACATCAGTAACTCTCAAGAAATTGTTCTTGAGGGCTCTGTACTGTTCATTAACGCCTCTGTCTACAGCTCCCTGTTCAGCCACCACTCTCCTCAACTCGCTATAGAAGGCATCCCTTACTACTTATAAAAAGAAAGAAAGAAAAAAAAAAAAAAGCAGGCTTTACAGGTACTGATCTACCAGAAGACCCACAGACATGTCTTAAAAATACCCCTGATAATACCAACGCACCAGTCCTGTATGAGACAGCCCTAGCATGTATTCAATATGGACAGTGGGTGTTGGCGCTGAAGTGGTGACATTCGGAGGTGTATGAAATGTAGGAGGACTACTGGGCCTTGAGAGCATGCTGTGAAGCCTGTGCCCTGAGTCGGATACAAAAAAATAAAAAAGCCTCAGTCCTGTAAGGGATGACCACAAACAAATCACCTCCATGTTGCCTTGTCCAGTGCCACCTCACTGCCTTGCTCCCAGCTCACACCCCCCCTCTCTCATATCCCTCTCCCCCCCCTCCACCTCACTTTCCAAACACTGCCCTCTCTCATTAGGGTCACTCCGACATCCACTGCCATACCTTGTATCTCTTTTATGATCCCATCCAGATACAGATTGAACAACCATGGGGACATGAGACGACCCTGTTTCAATCCAACATTCAGATAGAAAAATTCACTCACTTCACTATCCACACGCACTGCAACTTGGCCCCCTCATACATACTCTTCGCGGCATTCAACAACTTCCCCTTCACTCCATATATCCTTAATACTTTCCACATTCCTTGTCTATGCACCCTGTCATATGCTTTCTCCAAATCAATGAAGGCCGCATACAACTTCTTTCCCTTCTCTAGAAACTTTTCCACTTAAGACCTAAGAATGAATATCTGATCTACACAACCTCTTCCCATCTTAAAACCTCCCTGTTCTTCTCCATCAAATTCCTCAGTTATTTCCCTAACTCGGTTGATAAATATCTTACCATATACTTGTCCTCTTACACTAAAAAGACAAATGCCCCTGTGATTACCACAAACTTCTTTTTCCAGTTTTCCTTTGTACAGGGGAATATTTATACCTGACTTCCAATCTTCTGGGACTCTACCTTCCTCCCAGGCCAATCTGCACACCTTCCATATCCATTCAACTACTATCTCTCCCCCATGCTTCAGTGTTTCACTACACACTTCCTCAATTCCTGGGGCTTTCCCCATTTCCACTTTCTTCATTGCTTCCACTACTTCTGTCCTAATGATTCCATCGTCTCATCTCACCTCCCTCTTCCTCCCAGCCATTCCACAACCACTTATACTCGCATTACTTTCATTCTCAATGTTCAACAATTCCTTGAAATGTTCTCTCCATCTGCTCACTTTTTCTCTCTTCTCCACTAGCAATTTACCATTTTTATCTTTCACTCCCTGACTTACTTCTTTGTCACCCTGTCTGACTCTCTTTACCTCTTTCCAGAACATTTTCATACATTCCCTCCACTTTATACTCAAAGTCCTTCCAGATTCCTCATCCACACTCTTCTTACTCTCCCTTACTAATCTTTTCACCTCTCTCTTCCTCTCTACATGTAACTCTTTCTTCAGTCTCTCAACTTCCTACATGCCTCTATTTCCCATCCACTCACTATATGCTTTCTTCTTTTGTGCCACAGCCTGTCTCACCTTTTCATTCTGCCATGCTGTTCCTTGCACTCCCATTCATCTTCCCTTCACCCCACACAACATCTCACATGCTACACAGATTTCTTCTGTGAATAGCACACCTCTTTCATCTCCCCCTCCATCTGCTCCATATCAGTTACTCGGTCGCTTATCCACTTCTCTCATATGTTCTGCCTTTTTTCCATCCTCCTTTCAACCTTTCTACCCTCCTTGTATGGACTACTTCCTCCTGTCCTTCCCTTCTCCTCCTCGTCCATCTCATTTGAACCTTGACTTTCACCCCCACCAAGTGGTGGTTAGAAAGTCCTCTCCCCAACCTCTATGTTTTTGCATTCATTACACACCTTCTCATTCTACCATCCACACATGCATAATCAATCATTGCCTTCCGTTCATTCAGTTCATGATCCTCCCTTCTCATCACTTGCCACGTATATCTGTGGATCATATTGTGTATAGAGAGGGTATTGGCAGTAAGCAACCTCTTCCCTGCACAATTTCCACTAGAGTACTGCAATTCTCATCCACTTCTGCAAGCACATCCCACTCACCAACTACTCCATCCACCTTCACATTCCCCTCTTTTCCATTCATATCTCCAGTCAAAAACTCTCTAATTCCTTTCAAACTTTTCCATGCATGCTTCCACATTGGACCAGAACTCTTCTTCCATTCTGCCTGCATGATATTGCATTGGAACACACACACACACACACACACACACACACACACACACACAGATTGAAAAAGTTCAAAGGGCCGCTACAAGATGGATACCAATCTTAAGGGACCTAAGCTACGAAGAAAGACTAAATAAACTGAATCTACCAACACTACAGGAGAGAAGGAAAAGAGGTGACATGATAATGCTATATAAATGCATATCAGGAAAGGAGAAAATAGACATAAATGATTACTTAACATATGGAGAAGCATCAGCAAGAGGACACTGCAAAAAATTGCATAAGAAGAGAAGTGATAATGACGTAAGGAAATTCAGTTTCCCAAACAGAGCAATTGATCAATGGAATGCACTACCGAATGAAATAGTGTGTGCCAAAACAATTCACAAATTTAAGGATATGTACGATAAATATGGTTTAAGTCACGGGACAGTACGAGCTTGACTCATTCCTGTAAAGATACAATTAGGTAGGTAGGTAAGGTAAGAACACACACACACACACACACACACACACACACACACACACAGATAGATAGATAGTTTATTGACCACAGCTTACAGATGTGTAATACATGGATCAAAATGAAAAGAGACAAATACAGTAATCCCCATACTATCCAGACGCCCACTTTCCAGACGTCCCCACTTACCGGATATTTTGGTCCCGGGATCCAATATTCACACACACACACACACACACACAAAATCCGACTCCCCCCCCCCATAATTTGAACTCGGCGCACGCGGGGCGGACCAGCTGTGTTTTGGTGCATAGTTTCACCGCCATCCACTAGAGCACCCCTGCATCCTCCACACTTACCGCCCATCTCTTGTTGTGAGTGCACGCTTGTGATCATGGCCGCCCATGTGCTCGCTTTTGTGGTTGTGCACTACCTGCTGCAGGCTCTGCTGCTGCCCTCCTTCCTCTTGTTAGGGTGTGTGATGATGGCCGCGCTGCCTGAGAAGAGGAAGAGAGTGGTTTTGACTCTGGAGAAGAAGAGGGAGATATTGGACAAGGTGGACGCGGGATGGTCAACCTCACGCATCCTTCACGAATTTAACCTGGCCCGATCTACTTTGTTTGATATCAAGAGATCCCGTGACAAACTCATGCAGTACACGGCTGACTTTTCGTCGAAGAGCAAACACAATGTGGAGAGGAAGATGATGTTTACTCCCCAGTATGCAGAAGTCAACCGGTCCACGTTGATTTGGTATCGACAGCAACGTGCTGCTGGTGTGCTGGTGCGTGGCACGGAGCTGAAGGCTGCTGCTGAGAAGTTCGCAAGGCTTCACGACGCCCCAGACTTCAAGGCATCGGAGGGTTGGCTCTTCGCGTTCAAGTTACAACATGGCCTTACCAACTGTAAGGCCCATGGCGAAGCTTTGGACACCAACAAGGATGGAGTAGAGGAGTTTCAGCACAAGGTGAAGTGCTTGATCGACAGGGAGGGCCTCAATCTCTGTCAAGTCTACAATGCTGACGAAACTGGTTTATTCTATCACCCTTTGCCTACGAACACTCTAGCCGAGGAGACGGAGAAGCATGTACCTGGCCGCAAGCTCTCCAGGCAACGGATGTCTGCTTTGTGTTGTGCCAATGCTAATGGAATGCACCGCCTTAAGCCCGTTATTGTTGGCCGTGCAAAGCAGGCTCAGTGTCTTTGTGGGGTGATGGATGTCCTTCCTGTCATTTGGTACCATTCTCTGAAGGCATGGTTCACTGCCCACAAAGAGTGGTTCCACCGCCATTTCGTCAAGGAGGTTATCCATTACCAAACGGAGAAACTGGGAATCCCTTGCGACCAGGTAAAGGCCCTCCTTCTCAACAATGCACTTCTCACCCGTGCGACAAGGACTTGGTGGCTGAGAATGTGCGCATTAGGTGCATGTTTCTGCCACCTAATACAACTGCTCTCATCTAACCAATGGACCAAGGAGTGATCGTGGCAACGAAGAGGCTGTACCGACAGAAGTTCCTGGACGAGGTGATGGTTGTTCTCGAGGATGAGGACGAGCGCAGGGAGGGACGGGACATGTGAGGCCAGCGGACTTTGGAAAACCTTCGCCGCTACAACATCAAGTCTGCAATCTATAACTGGGCCAGTGCATGGAAGGAAGTCCCTGTCAAGACTCTAGAAAATGGTTGGTCTCATCTGCTTCTCGGAATGGATGTGGAGCACGATTTCCTAGGTTTTGACATGGATGACTTCCATGCATGTCTACGTGCGCATAACGACGATGTTGATGGGGAAGAAGTGCGTGAGTGGTTGGATGACGATGAGGGTGATCCTGGGTATCAGACCAAGTCTGATATCGAGATCTCATCGTCAGTTGCAGGTGTCAGTACCCAGCTTGAAGATTCCGACGAGGACGGCGACGATGGTGCGGTCTCCTCTGAGCTTGGCACTACTCCAGCCATCCCCAAGCTGAATGCACTCCGGGAACACGTAGAGGTCGTTCTCGATTACCTGGAACACCCGGACTGTGACAGGGAGATAGGGCCCTTGGGACTTGTGGAGGAAGTGCATGCTTTCAGGCAGCGCATCGTTAATCGCCCAAATCATCGTTCCTTGCGTCAATCAACCATTGACAGCT
Organism: Coenobita brevimanus; assembly: GCF_032717465.1. Taxonomy (NCBI): domain Eukaryota; kingdom Metazoa; phylum Arthropoda; class Malacostraca; order Decapoda; family Coenobitidae; genus Coenobita; species Coenobita brevimanus. The sequence goes on from NC_137017.1 coordinate 19,894,626, forward strand.
TTTTCAGACCCGTGACCCCTGCTGTGCCCAGCCCTGGCTTCACTCCATTGCCTCCCCAAGACAGGCCCTTATCTCCGAGCCACAGCCCAGCACATCAGGCACTGTGGAGTCACTACTGGACATGAGTCTGTGCCTGTCTTCAGAGTCGTCTGCAGTGGGTAGTCCATCACCACGACCCAGTGACGCACCCCTAGGCCACCTGCATGAGCTACTCTCAGACTCTGACAGTGATTAAACAGCAAGAACTCTCCATTAGACCACACGGGAATTTACGGTGTTGTGCAGTGAAGAAAACGGTGCATAGTGTTAAGAAATTAGAATAGTGAGTGCAAAGACTGAATTGCAGAGTGCAACACTGATTTTATTGACGTTCAATGGAGCGCAAATTAAACGAGAGTGTATAATGTTAAGAAAATGGATTTATGAGTGCAGAGTGCAACACTTATTTCATTAAGGTGCAATGGAGCGCAAGTAAGACTAGAGTGCGCAGTGTTAAGAGAATGGAATCCTGATTGCAAATGACTAAGTTCAGTGCAAGTCTTCATGTACAGTGTACTGCAGGCGCTTCAGATACTCCTTTTTACTGTCAAAGTCTGAGAGGAGGAGGGTTATTATTCGAGATGGCCAGGGACTTGTTGTAAGTACCCAGAATGTTTCATATTGTACTGTATTTTTCATACTGCACTTTCCTCTAACACCTCATTTCACTCTTATGTCCCTTATTGGTGTGAATAGGGTCTTAGGTGCTATGCATGTGCAGTAGGGAGGTGTTTTTCTGAGTTAGACTAGGTTAGGGTCCATAAGTACCAGTCTAGGAACCAAGGACTTGTTGTAAGTACCCAGAATGTTTAATATTGTATAAACTCACCTCTAAAACCTCATTCTCTGGTTCTTTTGCTTTTATTTCAGTCTTTTATGTTCCTTACTGGTGTGATTTGGGTCTTAAATAGGTGCTATGCATGTCCAGAGGGAGTTGTGTAGGTGTTTATCTCAGTCAGGGTAGGTTAGGGTCCATAAGTACAAGTCCAGGAGGCTAGGGCCCACTATCCGGATGGGACCACTTTCCGGACATGCCTTTGGCTTTATTACACTGGATAGTGGAGGGATTACTGTATTGTAATTACAAAAAGATCACTGATAAGAGAAAGAAAAAACTGTAGTCCAAAATTAAATTTTTATAAACTGATAAACACAAATTAAGTAAACAGGAAGACAAGCACATATTTCCAACATGATAAAGAAAAAAAACGTAAAATGAGATTCAGTTCCATTCATCACAATATTTATATATCGTATGTCCCCATAAGACTATAAAAGTTATTGGTTTAAAAGTCTGCCGTATTTATTACTTGTATGTACTCAGGACATAATGAATATTTCTGCAGGTGACTTCATCAGTAAAATTAGAGAATACATCATTTTTGGTATCAAATCTGTACAACTTCCTAATGTTTTGTGTCTGGGGACACACCTCTATTACATGTACTTCAAACTGCACGTCACCACACACGCACGCATGCATGCATGCACACATGACAACAAGATCAGAAAGAGAACTGAGTAAAGTTAAAGAAATTATATCAGTAGTCATGGAGGAAAACAACAAAGTTCAAAAAGAGATTGAAGAGGTGTTTAAGTTAGGAAAGTACGAGGAAGGAGGGGCAAGGTCACTGAAGATAAAGTTTAAGTCTCAGGCAACAGTAAACTAAATTATCAGTAGAACATGGAAATTATCAGACAAGGAAGGGTTAAAAAATGTTTGGATAAGGAAAGATGCAAATGAGGAAGAAAGAGCTAAAATAAAGGAGTTAGTAAAGGAAGCAAAGGTAAAAAACGAACAAAGAACGGAGGAAGAGAAGACAGTGTTTTATTGGAGAGTCATGGATCAGAAATTAAGGAAGTGGTACCGGCGGAGAGAAGGAGAAAAGAGGGTATAAAAAACATCAAAAAGAATTGGAAGGTGGCATATACTAATGTTGATGGTTTAATATCGGCAAGGCTAGAAATCAACGATTTTTTGAGGGTATATGAACCTGATGTTATGTGCTTTGTAGAGACCAAATTAAAAGAAGATATTGATGTTCATATGGGAGATGGTAAATACAAACTATGGAGAAGAGACAGAAAAGAAAATATGGGAGGAGGAGTGATGATAGCAGTGAAGAACAACATAAATGTAGATACTGTGGAAATGGGAGAAGGCAGGGCTGAAGTGATAAATATGAAAGTAGAAACTGGAGGGAATAGCAAGAGAGATATGGCAGTAGTGTATGTTCCTCCTAAGACAAGAGCATGGAGTGATTATGAATACAGTACCAGGAAATGTTGTCAGACATGGCTAGTTATGTACAGAAAATGATTGAGAAAAGCAACAATATAATTTTAATGGGTGACTTCAGTTGTAAAGAGATGAACTGAGAGGAATGGGACTTGGAGGCAGCGAAGATTCGTGGGGCACTATATGATTAAATATAACAATGAACAGTGTGATAATGCAATGGGTCAAAGAAGAGACACGGTTCCGAGGTGAGGACACACCAGCAAGACTAGACTTACTGTTTACCAAAGAACCTGATGTAATAGAATTCTTGAAATATCTGTGTCCTATTGGAAAGAGTGATCATGTAGCCATTGAGTTCCAGATGATAACAGGGAACGTGGAGCCAAGAGACGAGCTTTATAGGCAGGGAAGATACAACTTTGGGAAAGCAAACTTTACAGGATTGAGAAAATTTTTGGAAAATGCAGATTGGAGAAAATTCAGAGAAACAAGAGAGATGCAGAGGAAGTGGAGCAAAAAGAGGGAGAGACACGGCGTGGAACAATTGGAGAAAGAGAGGTAACAACAGAACAAAGGAAGAATATAAAAGTACTAGAAATGAATACACAAGAATACGTAGAGAGGAAGAAAGAAATTTTGAAAAAAGTACATTATAATAGATAAATGTAAGGATGAACCCAAACCGTTTTATAGATTTGTCAGTGGCAAACTGAAACAAAAGGAAGGAATCAACAAAGTGAAAGTAGAAGGAGAGGTCCATAAAGATGCAGCAATTCAAGCAGAAATAATGAGCAATTGTTTCCAATCAGTTTTCACTAATGAAAAGGAGTTTGTGGAAGTGGAGGGAGTGCTAGAAATGTAGTGATAAAAGATATAAAAATGGAAGTACAGGAAGTGTATAAATTACTGGAATCTGAAGATGTAAGGAAAGCCCCAGGACCAGATGGAATCACTAATTAGGTACTGAAGGAATGCAGAAAACAAATGGCGAATAAGATTCACGGTTTAATTGTGTGTTCTCTGAATGAGGGGAAAGTGCCTTAAGAATGGAAGAGGGCAAATGTGGAACCAATTTATAAGGGAGGAAACAGGGAAGAACCCCTGAATTATAGAGCAGTGTCCCTAACCAGTATGGTTGCAAAATTGTGCAAAAGAATTCTGAAAGATAGATGGATAAATTATCTGGAAGAGATGAATATTTTGGAAGATAGTCAGTTTGGATTTAGAAGTGGAAGGTAATGTGTTTCCAACTTGCTGAGGTTTTACTCAAGAACAATTGGCGTGCTGCAGGAGAGAGATGGTCGGGTGGATTGTGTGTATTGAGATTTGGAGAAGGCCTTCGACAAGTTACCCTATGAGAGACTAATGTGGAAACTAGAGCATATAGTAGGACTGAAGGGGAACCTCGTGGAATGGATGAGAGACTTTTTGAGAGAGAGAGACAAGTGAGGACAGTAATAAAGGATAGAATGTCTGGATGGAGGGAAGTAACAAGAGGAGTCCCACAGGGCTTGGTGTTGGTGCCAGTAATGTTCCTGATTTATGTAAATGATATGGTAGATGGGGTGAACAGTTATCTATCTATCTAATGCCAGACGCCTCAATCCCGTTTGGGGTGGCCACAAACAAATCGCCCTCTCCCCTGCCATTTCACTGCCCTGCTCCCAACTCACACCCCCCTCTCTCATATACCTCTCCACCCCATCCCTCCATCTCATCCTCGGCCTCCCCCTCCCTCTTCCCCCCTCCACCTCACTCACATACACTTTCTTCGTCAGTCTTTCACCCTCCATCCTCTCCACATGGCCAAACCACCTCACTGTGTTCCTCATAACGTTTCCTATCACATCCACACCACAACGCTCCTTTATATGCTCATTTGTCAGCCTGTCTCTCCATGTGACTCCACTGGCTCCTCTTAAATAACTCATTTCCACTGCTCTCACTCTTGACTTGTGTCCTTCCAACAACGTCCAAGCTTCACTTCCATACGTTAGAGTTGGTATCACAATACTGTCATGTAGTAACTTTTTCACTTCCATGCTCACTTCCCTGTTTCTTATCACTGCTTTCAAAGAACCAGCAACCTTTCTTCCCTGCTGTACCCTTTCAAGCACTTCACCCTCCTAACCTCCATCCTTACTCATCACACTACCCAAGTACTTAAACGTACTCAGTTATGCAAATCTGTTTTGCTGATGATACAAAGATCATGAGGAAGGTAGAGGTTGAGGAGGATTGTAAAATGCTGCAGGAGGATCTGGATAGGATACATGATTGGAGCCGGATGTGGGAAATGAAATTTAATGCAAAGAAATGTAAAATATTGGAAATGGGTAAAAGTACCAAGAGTCCATCATTGAATTATTTGATGGGTAACGAACCAATTACAAAAGCGAGAGAAGAGAAAGATTTGGGAGTGCTGGTCCAGGACAGTTTGTCACCAGAAAAACACATTAACAAAGCAATTAGAGAGACGTATAAACTCCTGACTAACAAGAGAGCAGCTTTTCATTATATTGATGAGGAGATGATGAAAAAATTGATAGTGGCCATGATTTGCCCCAGGTTAGAATATGCAGCAGTAGTGTGGTCCTCACACAAAAAGAAAGATGTAAGCAAGATTGAGAAAATACAAAGAACAGCAACCATAATGGTCCCCAGTCTGACAGATGTCGTACAGAGAGAGGCTGGAAAAGTTGGATTTGCCTTCCTTAGAAGAAAGGAGAAGGAGAGGCAACATGATTTCAGTGTTCAGGATCATGGTGGGAGTAGATAAAATTGACAAAGAAGATCTGTTTTTATGGGATAAGAGAGTAACAAGAGGACACGGAATGAAACTGAAGAAACCAAGCTGCTTGAAGGATATCAAGAAATATAGTTTTCCTTATAGATATATTGACCTGTGGAATAGCCTGGACAAAGAGATCGTCCAGTCTAAAAACTTAAACGAGTTTGAAGCTAAATTTAACTTACTGAGAAACAGAGATGGGACCCCATGAGCGTAGCTCATTTCCTGTATATCATAATTAGGTAAACACACACACACACACACACACACACACACACACACACACACACACACACACACACACACACACACACACACATACACACACACATATAATATGCCTAACTGAAACAAAATTATCACCAAGGATGTCAAGTGACATCCTAAACTTAGAGGAATACAATATATGGAGAAGAGATAGGAACTTAAAAAAAGGAGGAAGAATTATAATACTAACAAAGAAAAATCTAAAAGTCAAAGAAATAGAACTAGATATACCCTCACAAGTAGAACTGATTGCAGTAGAGATTAATACATCTGAAGGGAAAGTAATTGTAGCCAATTTGTACATGCCACCCAGATCAAACACATGGGAAAGAGGCGAATATGAGGATCTGGCAGGGCGTACAATTCAGAGTTTAAGAGCATTGCTACATAGAATGGAAGAGAAATCGGAAAGATTTTTACTAACTGGGGATTTTAATACAAATGTAAATTGGAATACTCTAGATATAATAAGCCATGAAAGCTTTTGGGACCAAACACTCCTGGATCTCTTGCAGGAGTTTTTCCTAACGCAACATGTAAGGGAAAGTACCAGAAAAAGAGGACTCGATGTACTCTCAGTGCTAGATCTTATATTTAATAGGCAAGAAAACGTTTTTGACAATTAATATATCACCCTCCGTTTGGCAAAAGCGACCATGCAGTACTAAATTGCAACTTCAGGATTGCATATGACATAGTTAACAGCAATGAAAGTTACAAAATGAGCCTAAACTATAAAAAGGGAAACTATCATGACCTAAAGAAGTACTTCTTAGAAATTGACTTGGAAAAGAAGCTTAGAGGAAAAGATTTAAATCTATCTATCTATATACCTAGGCTGCTTCCCCCAAGGAAAGGGAGGTAGCCGAGACAGGACGACACACACCCCATTTACTCATCCATTCAAACACATTCATTCGCATCTTAGCCTCAAAGGGGAGAACGGACAGATCCTCACCGCACCACACTGCACAAGGGTCAACTGCGCATTGCAGTCTGCGACATCCGCAGCAGGGCCCGACAGCAGAGCTGGTTTACCCCTGCCACATCATAACAGACTCATCCCCTTACCCGCACCTGACCTGAAATAGCTGATCAGACCAAATGCGGGAGAATATCCCCTCAGGGCTGCGTCATCAGTTATTCATTCACAATTTCTCTCCACCCATTTCTGTCACGCACAGCCACTCTTCCTTGCTCAACAGACATCCCTCTCGCATCCAGTGCTCTCTTCACACTGTCCATCCATCCTATTCGTGGTCTTCCTCTCAGCCTTACACCTCTCACATCAGATCTAGTTATCTTTTTCACCAATCACTCATTATCCATTCTCTCCATATGCCCAAACCATCGCAACACCCTCTGCTCAACTCTACCAGCCATCTCCCTAACAATTCCAGTTCTCCTTCGCACTTCATCATTCCGCACTCGATCCATACGCGTCACTCCACACATATGCCTCAGACACCTCATCTCCATTACATTCAAACTTTTCCTCTCTGCTACACCCATATTCCATGTTTCAGCCCTATACAATGCAGTCGGTACCACAACACCCTCATACAGCCTTCTCTTTACATCCATTCTAAGCGAACGACATCTAAACACTTTTTCATTCCTCCCAGCACCTTTCCTTCTTCATTTATTCTAAACTTCACTTCTGCATCTATTCTTCCATCCACAGCAACATGTGACCCTAGATATTTAAATGCTATAAATAAAAAAATCTGTGAACTTTATGAAACAGGAGTCCAGAAGTACATCCCACAGCACAAAGAAGCAGAAAAGAAAATAAAGAAATGGTTCAATAGAGAATGTAAAAAATCAAAAGAAAAAAGATATTTGTTGTGGATTACATACAGACGACAATAGTGAGAGGACATATAACAACTATAAACAGGCAAGAAACAATTATACAAGAATAAGGAGGGAAGCCCAAAAACAGTTTGAGGAGGATATCATAAATAAAAGTAGTGATAAACTGAATCTATTTTACTGTTACATTAGAAGCAAAACCAAAGTGAAAGATAAAATACAATCCATTATGGATGAGGGGATCACCTATACACAAAAGAAGGATATTTGTGAAGCACTAAATAAGAATTTCCAATATTTATGAGTGTGTTGTCCCAGATGATTGGCTGAAGAGTGTAATTGTAAATGTGTATAAAGGGAAGGGTGATGCCCTGGAAAGAGGAAATTATAGAGGAATAAAGCTTTTAGATCAGATAATGAAGGTAATGGAGAGAGTTTTAGAAGATATGATTAGAGAAAGAGTGAATATTGATGAGATGCAGTTTGGGTTTATGCCAGGTAGGGGGACCACTGATGCCATATTCATTGTTCGACAGCTTCAGGAAAAATATATTGGTAGGAGAAGGGATCTTTATTTTGTTTTTGTTGATTTGGAAAAGGCCTTTGACAGAGTCCCTAGAGAGGTGGTGAAGTGGGCAATGAGAAAGCTTGGCTTGGAGGAGTGGCTGGTTAGGGTGGTTATGGCCATGTATGTGGGTGCTCACACCCAGGTGAGAGTGAATGGAGATTTGAGTAATGAGTTTTCTGTGAATGTTGGTGTGCATCAGGGGTCAGTCCTGAGTCCCATGTTGTTTATCATGGTACTTGAAGCCCTTTCACGTGACTTTAGGAACGGACTCCCGTGGGAGTTGTTATATGCTGATGATTTGGTGTTGATTGCAGAGAATGAAAGGGAGGCAGAGGAAAGGTTTAGGAAGTAGAGAGATGGTATGGGGCAAAAGGGTTTAAGGGTAAATGCAGATCAAACAAAAGTGATGATATCTAGGGTTGGTGGCGGTACTGTCAAAGACGAGGGAGTGGCCATGTGCAGTTTGCCACAAGGGCGTGGGAAGTAATTCCATCTTGTGCGGTGTGTGTGATAAATGGGTACATAAGAGATGTAGTGGTATCAGAGGTAGACTGCGAGATAATGCTGATTTTATGTGTACGGCGTGCCGGGGTGAGCAGGTGGAGATCGTCAGACGTGAAAGGAATGAACTTGCTGGTGAATCTCTTGAGTGTGTGGAAGAGTTTTGTTATTTGGGAGACATGTTGTGTGCTGGAGGTGGGGCTGGAGCTAGCGCTATGGCTAGGGTGAGAAGTGGTTGGAAGAAGTTCAGGGAGCTCTTGCCTCTCCTGACATTGAGAGGGCTCTCCCTACGTGCTAAGGGATCTTTGTATGCAGCATGTGTTAGGAGTGTAATGCTGTATGGCAGTGAGACCCGGGCAGTGAAGGAGGAAGACATTCGCCAGCTCAGACGTACAGAAATGACAATGATTAGGTGGATGTGCAGTGCGTCCCTGCGTCCAAGGCCTGGAGGGGCTGGGTTTACAATGGAAGAGTTTGAGAGGTAGGATGGGACTGGAGTGTATTGGTGTTGTGATGAGGAGAGGTAGATTGAGGTGGTTTGGACATGTGGAGAGGATGGGGGATGATAATTGGGTGAGGAAGGTGAAAAATGTTAATATTGGGGGTGGGGTTATGAGGGGTAGACCGAGAAAGACATGGGACGAGGTCATTAAGTGTGACCTTAGGGTTAAAGGACTGAACAGGGAGGCTGCAATGGATCGTGCAGCGTGGAGAGCCGCCATTAGGTGACCAAGGCCGACACATGCAAGCATGTTGGAGCCTTTAAAAACGAAACGAAAACGAAAACGAAACGAATCGGTTTTTACAGAAGAAAATAATTTTGAGAGGGATTATGTGGAACATGCATGCCCACACATACTACCAGATATAGAAATATCAGAAAAAGAAGTACAATAGGAGTTAAGTAAATTAGACAAAGGAAAAGCAAATGGTCCTGATGAAATTTCATGTTGGGTGCTAGCCTACATGAATGTGCAAAGGAGTTAAGTAAACCATTATTTTTAATTTTCAAGAAATCCTTGAGACAAGGTAAACTACCTGATATTTGGAAGAAAGCAAACATTGTTCCCTTATTCAAGAAAGGGAATAGACAAAATCTACTTAACTACTGACCAGTATCACTAACCAGTGTTATAAGGAAGGTATTAGAAAAACATATAAGAAACGCTTGGGTAAATCATCTATAAGAACACAATATGATAACAGTCAGTCAGTTTGGTTTCAGAAAAGGAAAATCTGTTGAGCTACTATGACAGAGCAACAGACACATTACAGAAAAGAGAAGGATGGGTCGACAATATCTATTTAGATTTCAAGAAAGCATTTGACATAGTACAGCACCAAAGACCTGTATGGAAACTGTACCATCAAGGAGGAATCCGAGGCAAACTGTATTGTTGGATGCAAGATTTTCTCTGAAAATGAGAAATGAGAACAATACTGAGGGGAAATTACTCATCATGGAGAGAAGTGACTAGCAGAGTTCCACAAGGCTCAGTGCTGGCACCAATTATGTTTTTCGTGTATATAAATGCTATAGACAGTAACATTGGAAATGAAAGCTATCTTAGTATGTTTGCTGATGATGCAAAAATACAGAGGACAATTACTAATGCAGACTCATGTAAAGAGCTATAAGAAGAATTAAGTAAACTTCATGAATGGAGCAATACATGGCAAATGGAATTCAATGTGGACAAGTGTCATGTAATCAAGTTTGGTAAAAGTGGAAAAAAGACCTGATTGGGATTATAAGTTAGGAAGTAAAACCCTACACACATCAGAAAAGGAGAAATACCTAGGTGTGATTATCAATAACAGACACTCTCCGGCTGACCACATCAGTGAGAAGGACGGAACATGTATACACCGCTTGCAAATATGAGAATAGCATTCACATACATAAATGAAGACATGCTAAGAAAGATAATAACATCATTCATCAGACCAACCCTGGAGTATGCATCAGTAGTCTGGAGTCCTGATTTCAAAAAACACATAGACAAGATTGAAAAAGTACAAAGGGCCGCCACAAGATGAGTACCAACCTTAAGGGACCTAAGCCAAGAAGAAAGACTAGAAAAACTGAATCTGCCTACACCGCAGGAGAGAAGGAAAAGAGGAGACATAATTATTCTATATGAATGCATATCAGGGAACGACAAAATAGACATAAATGATTACATAATCTTTGGGGATGCATCAGCAGGAGGACACTGCAAAAAACTGCATAAAAAGAGAGGTGATAAAGATGTAAGGAAATTTAGTTTCCCAAATAGGGCAATTGATCAGTGGAATGCACAACTGAATGAAACAGTGTGTTCCAAAACAATTCACAAATTTAAGGATATGTACGACAAAAATGGTTTAAGACACAGAACAGTACGAGCTTGACTCATTCCAGTAAAGATACAATTAGGTAAGAAACACACACACACACACACACACACACACACACGCACACATTTGTAGTCCAACTTTCAATATTACCCACACAATTCTTGAGCCAACAGATCCATACTCTTTTTATGTTCTCCTTCCATCTCTTGTACACAACAATACAAACTCCTTTTTTTGCCCTCTCATTCTCACCTACTCCCAAGCATATACCCCATCCATACTCCCATTCTCACAGTCTCACCTCTCCATTTTGTCACAGTTTTTCCACATACATCCACTTTTGCATCCTCAAGCACCTGGACAATCTCTCCCCCCCCATCATTCGCACCCCGTACATTGCATGTTGCAATCCGTACCATGTCCTTTCTTTGGTCCTGAGTCGTCACCAGTTGGTCAGTCCTGGTCTGAGGCTCCTTGTTCGTACTTTTAGTTGCTGTAGTTGTTTGCTGGGAAGGGGCACTAACCCTCCGCCAACTCACTTACTGTCACATAGGGAACACGTGTTGGTAGGTTATAAGGTTACCACCCGAAGTTGTGAATGATTTTCTAGTTTATTTGGCTTGTCACTTAGTGTAGAGCTACCCTAAAATAGAGTACCAATACGCTATTGTACGTGGGGGTGCCCATCATCCACCCACTTAGTGTAGTGTTTCTCTGTTTTTAGGGTAGCTCTAGATTGAGTTGCAAGCCAAATGATTTCCTGTAAACCAGGAAAGCATTTGCAAAGCTGGGTTGTAACCTAATAACCAACCAACATGTGTTCCTTACATGACAACAAGTGGGTTGGTGGAGGGTTAGTGCCCCTCCCCGGAAAACAACTACCGTAACTAAAAATACGAACAAGAAGCCTCAAACCACGACTGACCAAATGATGACAACTATGGACCGAACAGAAAACGTGGTACAGATAGCTACATGGAATGTAAGAGAAATGATGAGATGAAAGAGATAGAGAGAGAGAGAGAGAGATTGTCTAGGTGTTTGAGAGTGCAAAAGTGGATGTATGTGGATTAACTGAAACTTAATGGTGAGGTGAGTGTGTGAGAGAATAGGAGTATGGATGGGGTATATGTGCAGGAGTAGGTAATAATGAGAGGGTAAAAGAAGGAGTGTGTATTGTTGTGAGTTACAGATGGAAGGAGAATAAAAGAGAGTATGGCTCAGTTGGCTCAAGGATTAGGTGGGTAAAATTGAAAGTGGGACTACAAATGTGGGCGATTGTGTGCGTGTGTATGCGCCAACGCAAGATCGTGCAAGCAGAGTTAGAGAAGAGTTCTGGACAAATGTGCAAGCATGCATGGAAAAATTTGAAAGGAACGAGAGAGTGTTTTTGATCGGAGATATGAATGGAACAGTAGGGAATGTGAAGGTATATGGTGTACTTGTTGAGTGGGGTGTGCCTGCAGAGATGGGTGAGAATGGCAGTGCTTTAGTGGATATTTGTGCCGGGAGGGGGTTGGTGATAGCGAATACCCTCTTCAGGCACAAAATGATCCATAGGTATACGTAGCGAGTGATGAGAAGGGTGGGTGGTGAACTGAATGAACGGAAGGCAATGATTGATTATCTGTGTTTGGATGACAGGATGAGAGGGTGTGTAATGGATGCAAGAGTGTATAGAGGTTCGGGGAGTGGACTTTGGTGGTGGTCAGAATCAAGGTCCAAATGAAATGGAAAAATAGAAGAAGGGAAGGAAAGTAGTGATTACAAGGAGGGTAGAAAGGTTACAAGAGGATGGAAAAAAGGCAGAATATATGAGGGACGTGGAGGAGCGATTGGGTAAATATGGATTGGAGCAGATGGGGGGACATGGAAGGTGTGTACAAGGTATTCAGAGAAGAAATCTGTGGAGCATGAGAGGTAGTGTGTGGGGCGAAGAGAAACGGAAGGGGGTGCGTGGTGGGGTGAAGAGGTGAGACAAGCTGTGGCACAAAAGAAGAAAGCATATAGTGAGTGGATGGGAAACAGGGGCAAGGAGTTGAGAAACAGAAGAGAGAGTTATATGTAGAGAGAAAGAGAGAGGTGAAAAGATTAGTAAGATAAAGTAAGGAGAGAGTGAATGAGGAATTTGGAAGGAATTTGAGTATAAATTGGAGGGAATATAAGAAAATGTTCTGGAAAGAGGTAAAGAGAGTTAGACAGGGTGCCAAAGAAGTTAGTTGGGGAGTGAAAGATAAAATTGGTGGATTACTAGTGGAGAAGGGAGAAAAAGTGAGCAGATGGAGGGAACACTTTAAGGAACTGTTGAACATAGAAAATGAAAGTAATGCAAGTGTAAGTGGCTGGGGAATGGCTGGGAGACAGAGGGATATGAAAAGAGAGGAAGAAATTAGTAGGATGGAAGTTGTGGAAGCAGTGACAAAAGTTAAAATGGGGAAGGCCCCAGGAATTGATGGAATGTGTGGTGAAATGCTGAAGCATGGGGGAGAGATAGTAGTAGAATGGATGTGGAAGATGTGCAGATTGGCCTAGGAGAAAGGTAGAGTCCTGGAGGATTGGAAGTCAGGTATAATTATTCCCCTGTAGAAAGGAAAAGGAGAAAATGAAGTATGTGGCAGTCATAGGGATGGTCTTTTCAATGTAACAGGACAAGTAAATGGTAAGATGCTTATTGACAGAGTTAGGGAAATAACAGAGGAATTAGTTGGAGAAGAAGAGGTAGGTTTTAAGAAGGGAAGAGGTTGTGTAGATCAGATATTCATTCTTAGATCTTTAGTGGAAAGGTTTCTAGTGAAGGGAAAGAAGTTGTATGCAGCCTTCATGGATTTGGAGAAAGCATATGACAGGGTGTATAGACAAGAATTGTGGAAAGTGTTAAGAATATATGGAGTAGATGGGAAGTTGCTGAATGCCATAAAGAGTATGCATGATTGTGCTAAGGCTGCAGTGCATTTGGATGGTGAACTGAGTGAATTTCTCTGTTTGAAGGTTGGATTGGAACAGGGATGTGTTATGTCTCCATGGTTGTTCAATCTATACAGTCATCCCTTAACATCCGTAGTTTTTACACCCACAGTTTTGAATATCTGCGGATAGCTACAGAAAAAAAAATATCTTGTTGAACTCTGCTGACACTGTATCATTATCCCAGGCACAGTTTGTGGCTGTTTTAGTACAGTGGCATTATCCAATGAATGAAATATACTGTAACACTCTTCCTTTTGGAGGGAGCTGGGATGAGCACAGTAGTCAGAAGAGGCCATGCAGGAGTACACTATTCATTATTTTTAATTTTTAATGTTCTTGTATTAAATAAAGTAGTTGTTTGTTGTTCTTGTATTAAATAAAGTGGTTGTAAACATACACATAGGGTTTTTCTTTAGTGGAAATGGGGGGTCCAGAGGTGTATTTAAGGGGGGGCAGCAGATATCCATGGATTTTTAACATTCAAGGGTGTCTCTGTTACCCAACCCCCGCAGATGTTAAAGAATGACTGTATATGGATGGGGTTATAAAAGAGATACAAGGTAGGGCAGTGGATGTTGGAGCGGCCCTAGTGAGAGAGGGGAGTGTTTGGAAACTCCCTGTACTGTTGTTTGCAGATGATACTGTGTTGTTTTAAGTGTGACAAAGGGGAGCTGCAAGGCATGGTGGATGAGTTTGGGAGAGTGTGTAAGAAACGTAATCTGAAGGTGAATATAGGGAAGAGTGAAGTTATGGTCTTCGAGAAAAGTGAAGTCAGTGAATGTACAGTGAGGTTGGATGAGGAGGAAATGGAAAATGTGAGTACGTTTAAGTACATGGGTAGTGTGATGAGTAAGGATGGAAGTTTAGAGGGTGAAGTGCTTGAAAGGGTACAACAAGGAAGAAAGGTTGCTGGTTCCTTGAAAGCAGTGATAAGAAATAAGGAAGTGAGCATGGAAGTGAAAAAGTTACTACATGACAGTATTGTGATATGAGCTCTAACGTATGGAAGTGAAGCTTGGACCTTGTTGGAGGGACAGAAGTCAAGAGTGGGAGCAGTGGAAGTGAGTTATTTGAGAGGAGCATGTGGAGTCACATGGAGAGACAGACTGATAAATGAGGAAGTGAAGGAGCTTCGTGCTGTGGATGTGGATGTGATAGAAAGCGTTAGGAGAAACACACTGAGGTGGTTTGGTCATATGGAGAAATGAGAGTGAGATTGACGAGGAGAGTGTATGTGAGTGAGGTGGAGAGGGGGGAGGAAAGGGAGAGGGAGGCCGAGGATGAGATGGAGGGATGGAATGGAGAGGTATATGAGAGAGAGGGATGTGAGCTGGGAGCAGGGCAGTGAAATTGTAGGGGACGGGGCTACGTGGAGGTGATTGTTTGTGACCACCCCATATGGGATTAAGGCATCTGGCAATAGATAGATTGATAGATATGGTAATTTTTACTTTGGATGTACAGTCAATCACAGAAAAAGTATATAAGTATAGTCCCTGTTTGAGAGATTTGATTTGGTAACACTGCCCTGAACAGCACCAAAAAATAAGTACAGCAGGCATCTTGAGTTGTTTCCGTTTATACACATATATCCATCCATTCATCATCCTGTCCTATGTGCCCTGTGAGGAGCGTAGGAGCCCGGGGCTAGGCAAGTTGGTCCTGACATTTAAGATGAGAGCGACCAGCCTCACTCATCCCTGAGTGGCATTACATGAGCAATAAACCCCAACCATCCCTTGGATATAAACCTGCATCGGCTCAATCCGATTGGAGTGCCATAATTACTCACTAAACCACCAGGTGCCAATATTTGGTTATATGGTTACCACCCAGCATAGTACAGTGGAGTCTTCATACAACACGAGATAGGTTATGCAGAACCTTGCGCAAAATCAATTTCGTGCTAAAACGTGACATATATGTACATGTAAAATAGGGGGTTAAGTTGTAGGAGCCTCATATTTTTCGTTAAAAATTTATTTAAAGATTGGTTATTACAAGTGGTGGGCAGCGCAAACGAAGAAGGACCTTGCACAAGCGCAAAGCGCAATCCACAGTTCACTACCTTGCGCAAGCGCAAATGCACAATCTGACAAATATTTAGCTTGCGCAGTGTCGCAAAGTGCAAGCGCAAACCAATTGCATATATTTGGTGGAATTAGTGAAAATATTGAGATATTTAAATAAAACAGCATATCTACTCACTATTATTTATTATTATTATTTTCTATTATTTGTAATTTTCACAAGCGCGCAGTCTAATATTTAGCTTGTGCAGTGTCGCAAAGCGCTAGCGCAAATCATTTGCATATATTTGTGGGAATGACTATAAAATATATATTGGTATAATTAAATAAATTACTAAATTAGCAACCTGCCCACCACCCGCGGTGACTGAGGTACAGTAGGTCATTGTCCGGGAAAAACAGTCTATATTTACCAAGGCATTGGCAAAGATCACGTGATTACTGTATCATCAACTCTCTCTCTCTCTCTCTCTCTCTCTCTCTCTCTCTCTCCGACAGGAGGGAGGGAATAGAGAATAAGAGAGAGAGGAGGGAAGGAATGGAGATTAAGAGAGAGAAGAGGGACGAAGTTTATGCTTTATCTCCTCACTCAAAGGGACACTCCTTTGCCATTCTTATATTTTCTCTCTCTCTCTCTCCGACAGAGGAGGGACAGAATGGAGAATAAGCATGAGAGGAGGGAGGAAATGAAGAATAAGAGAGAGAAGAGGGACGAAGTTTATGCCTTATCTCCTCACTCGAAGGGACGCTTCTTTGCCATTCCCTTATTTAATCTCTCTCTCTCTCTTTCTCTTAGAATAATGCTCTTTATCTCTCTCTCTCTCTCTCTCTCTCTCTTTTCTTCTCAAGACAATTTATTTAATAATTCAATATAGATATACAATAGCATATGTAATTAGTTACAAAAAATCATGAAAACAGAGTATTTAAATCAAATATCCACAGCCTAATAAATTATTAGGCTGTGGATATTTGATTTAAATAATGTTTTAATGGTTTTTGTAAGGAATTGCATATGCTAATCTTAATAAATATTTATTATTATTTACTAATAATAATAATTTTAAAAATATTAAAAATACATTATCTCTATTGAAGCATATTAAGAAGTGCTACTACCCCCTTCCCTCCCGCCTCCCCCCCACCAACCCACCCTCGCGACCTGCCCCAGCCTCCCCCATCCATTGTCCAGCCATGCGGGAAGCTCCCAAGACCATGTGTCCACTGGGAGACCACATGTCCCTTGGATTGTGCAGTGCGCAATCCACAGGGCAGGTGCGCAAGCACAAATTTAATTGTGCAAGTGCAACGAAGTTTGCACTTGCGCACCTGCCTTTCCAGGTGTGCAAGCGCAAAATTGTGCATGGTCTAGTGCGGTGTGCAATGCGCAGACGATATCACCAGAGTGCAAGGGTGTGCAATTGCGCTTTGCGCAAGTGTTTGCGCACCTGCCCAGCACTGGTTATTACAAATATGTCTGCCTTAAGACACCCAAGACAGTGGGTTTCCATACGATCTCACCACCTGGACACATCAGTGCATGCTGTATTCTCATCTAACCTAATACTCCCCATAAAAATTATGATCACCAAGGATTGCCCCTGAGACTCTTGAAAGTCCTCATTATCAGTGAAGCAAAAACTTTTGACCTAAATAACACTTGAATAATGGCCACCCAGCATCATGCATATTTTGCCAGGAATCACTTTCGGTGCTCATTAAAAAAAAAAAAAAAAATGCATTGTGAAACTATTTTTGGAAGTCATTAGTCATCAACAATAAGTAAAAAAAAAAAAAGCTACAAAGAAGTCGTCAGCATGGAGTGATTGTGTATTTCTCACTTCTCATATACTGTACACATGAATACAGTAATTGTGAATAATGAACAAGTCAGCCAAGCAGTATAATTTGCATGACAGTATAATTCACAAGAACTGAACTCACATAGTTATCTTACCTAGCTACTTATGTCAACACATATTGTCTTCACATATTGGAAGACCTGAATTTTCTCGACCAAAGACTGTCAGTTCATAACAAAGACCGGGCACAAAGCCCCCCCCCCCCTTTTTTTTTTTCCCACATTGCACTAAAGGCAAAAACATGAATTTTACTGCTCCATCATCATTAACTTTTTCTTTTTTTTTTTCCAGTGAAGAAAACTATCCACATCCTAAACACACCTGACTCATTTTATCTGTCTGATAGTTTGCATTTAAGCTCCCACACCACATGCCACTTCGTCCAGCAATTTTACAATTTCATTTAGAATAAATGCTTTTCTTGTGTTCATACCACTTTGAGGGTACTTAGGCATAACTAAAGTTAGTTTGGAACCACGTGCTCAGAGTTCTGAGAGGAAATGAGGAGGAAGGAAATAAGGAGATAAACTCACCACAGCAACCTTCCACACAACACTGAGGCAGACTGTGGCAGGTGGTATGGGACATGGGTCACGTGGGTCGGGTCGGGTCGAGGAAGCCAATCAGCGACTGACAGAAGCATGACATGATTTGTATCTGGAAATCCAAAACTGTACTTAAACTCGCCCATTTCCCACAGTTTCTCTCGCACAATTGAGTGGTATTACTAAAATGCCCGCCGAGACCGCCACAGGACCTCCCACCTCACCACCCCCTACACCACCGCCGAGCCGCCACCCCACCACCACCCCAGGAGGACATACAGGTGAGGCTAGTGACCTCGGGCAAGAGGGTCATCGGGACATCCCGGCCCTGAGCCCCTATTCCTCGCAAGTGCCCCAACCCCAGGCGTTCAGACAACCTGAACTACTGTGCGGGCGGGGTAGTGACCGTCAGACCAGGGGTGGGACTGAAAAGAGGTCAGTCCCAAGTAAGACCGTCTTGACAGTCTTGCTACACCCTCTAGGGCAGGAAGAGGCCCAAGGGCAGGAAGAGGCCCAAGGGCAGGAAGAGGCCCAAGGCTACGGCCTTAAAAGAGAAATAGACACAGGCTACGGCCTGACAAAGTGTGTAAAGGGGAAGGTGACCCCAGGCTCCGGCCTTAACACGCTGAGGAGAGAGAGAGTTGCCTGTGTGCATCCCTCTCCAGTTGTACTTTGGCTACGGCCAGAATACGGTCCAGGGTAGAGAGACCCTGCTACCGTACGTGTAGCGCTACCCAATTACGGAAGCGGCGACTCGGGGCCGGCCTCTCGCCAGAGCAGACGGGTGATCCCGTTTCTCCGTTTAGTCGATTCCCGTACGGGCAGACACTCAGTTACGACTGGGGCACGTACCAGGGTGGAGAATTCCCTGACGGTAGGATCTGTCCGTATTGGAGAGAGTGCGGCCCTCGTGCCCCTCACTCCGGCTTGTTCCCTACTGCGGGAGGAACACCACGCTGACGGCCGCTTGCCTCGGCGAAAGGGCGACCCCGATCACCCTACTGGTGTCCCTCGCACGCCGGACAAGTTCACGGCACCAGCCAAAGTCCATACTAGGGGAAGTGGAGCCCCACCTCAGCCCAATGAACACACTCAGGGAACCACGAAGAGCGTGAGTCTCCCTCAAGCCTCTTTCCCTCCGGGGAGCCCTTCGTCGCCATCCAGGCTTCTTGGCCAAGCGGAGGCGTTAGAGTGGTGGCAAGGCCCGATTGCGGAGTTACCGCCCACACCCGGACGCTCCTTAGCACTGTTGGAGCCCTACAGGAGTCGCTGCCGCAGCCCAGCCCTGACGGCGCCTCTCCCCCTGAGCACCTGCAGACCCCGGACGCCCAGGCCTTCCACCACATTCCCCGACGACGGCGACCTAGGCTCTCTCACGCCCCAGCAGAAGGAGAAGCAGGCCCGAATCCTCCGCCTGTTCGGTCCTAGTCCCGAGGGCCCCCAATCAGATCGAGGCCCCAGACTACGAGGCCTCCCTGCACCCCACGAGGCCTCCCTGCACCCCACCAGTGCGGCCCTAGGAAGGAGCCGCCCCTCAGGTCAAGGCCCTAAACAAGGGAGCCTCCCTGGACAGTAAGTACTAGTGACCCAACTACCCAGGAAACACGGGTAGAACAGTGATAGTGACAGTGACCCCTAATACAGTGACAGTGATCCAATGCACAGTGGCAGTGACAAATAAAAGTTATGTTAAACAGTGATATCGGAGTAAGTCGTGCTTGAACATTAAACAGCTCAGTTCCCCCTCTCAGAAAGGAAGCGGGGAGTTTTCTGTGGAGTCGAAGGTAGGTGTGTGAACGAGCCGAAAGGCTAATGAAGTGCTTCCCTGCGACTAGGTGACGGTGTCGGATGTCGCCACACGCACCCTACCTTTATTATAGTATCATATCCCCCACAGACTCCCGATCACAGTGAATATAAGTGAGACTCCCCCGTTTATTGTTATCCACCAGCGGCACGACCAGTGTTCTCGATTGACCATCGCAGTGAAGTGATATCTCTCCTCAATAACAGTAACCCATATCCCTGACTACCCTGTGCCCTGTGCAAAAGTAGATTGGATCCAATTATAAGTGTATTGTTGTATCTCTGTGTAATTGTGTACCAAATGTTGTGTATGTAGCGCTGTAAGGGATAGAATTTAAGCAATAGATGTGATTCGGTGTACTGTCTCTTTTTATGCCCTGTTCCTTTGTTAGTGCATTACATCCGGTCTAGCCAAAGGACCCCGTCCAGTGCTCGTGTTTTTACGACGAGAAGTCGTCTTAAAAACACAGCATTACACTGGTGGCAAGCGGTGGTCCTAGATCCGAGTAACGCACGGAGGAACGCGAAAGGGAACTTACAATGGCAGCTAAACCGCACATCCAATTGCCGCGGTTCAACCCGGACCAGTGTGACATAAACATATATTTGGACATGGTCAAACCCCTCCTAGACATAGGGTTTGACTCTGACAGAGAAAAGATCGCTGTCACTCTACCTAACTTGGGTAAAATAATCACTAGTGTCGCACCAAAAGTCGTCCCAGAACTGTCATGGGACCAATTCTCACAAATAGTGAGACAGGCTTTCACGCCATCCATAGGCCGAGTTGTCGCTCTTTCTCAACTCGACGCCCTCACCTACGACGGGAACCTGGATGACACATTCACCGAGGCTAGGCGCCTCGTCAGCGCCGCCTATCCCGAGGCACCACCCAATGCCCGGGATATCCATACATTCAACGCACTGTTGAGAATCCTCCCCAGCGTAGTCAGGGAGCATTTCTCAATCTATGACCCCTCTGGGGACATGGAAAATGACCTACAACTCGTCCGATGTCTGCTCGCCGCCCGCCCCACACCACAGCCACCTCCACCACCTACCACCTCCAGTCACGGGGCCGTGACTTCAACGACGCGGAGGGTGGTAAAATGCCCGCCGAGACCGCCACAGGACCTCCCACCTCACCACCCCCCACACCACCGCCGAGCCGCCACCCCACCACCACCCCAGGAGGACACACAGGTGAGGCTAGTGACCTCGGGCAAGAGGGTCATCGGGACATCCCGGCCCTGAGCCCCTATTCCTCGCAAGTGCCCCAACCCCAGGAGTTCAGACAACCTGAACTACTGTGCGGGCGGGGTAGTGACCGTCAGACCAGGGGTGGGACTGAAAAGAGGTCAGTCCCAAGTAAGACCGTCTTGACGGTCTTGCTACACCCTCTAGGGCAGGAAGAGGCCCAAGGGCAGGAAGAGGCCCAAGGCTACGGCCTTAAAAGAGAAATAGACACAGGCTACGGCCTGACAAAGTGTGTAATGGGGAAGGTGACCCCAGGCTCCGGCCTTAACACGCTGAGGAGAGAGAGTTGCCTGTGTGCATCCCTCTCCAGTTGTACTTTGGCTACGGCCAGAATACGGTCCAGGGTAGAGAGACCCTGCTACCGTACGTGTAGCGCTACCCAATTACGGAAGCGGCGACTCGGGGCCGGCCTCTCGCCGGAGCAGACGGGTGATCCCGTTTCTCCGTTTAGTCAATTCCCGTACGGGCAGACACTCAGTTACGACTGGGGCACGTACCAGGGTGGAGAATTCCCTGACGGTAGGATCTGTCCGTATTGGAGAGAGTGCGGCCCTCGTGCCCCTCACTCCGGCTTGTTCCCTACTGCGGGAGGAACACCACGCTGACGGCCGCTTGCCTCGGCGAAAGGGCGACCCCGATCACCCTACTGGTGTCCCTCGCACGCCGGACAAGTTCACGGCACCAGCCAAAGTCCATACTAGGGGAAGTGGAGCCCCACCTCAGCCCAATGAACACACTCAGGGAACCACGAAGAGCGTGAGTCTCCCTCAAGCCTCTTTCCCTCCGGGGAGCCCTTTGTCGCCATCCAGGCTTCTTGGCCAAGCGGAGGCGTTAGAGTGGTGGCAAGGCCCGATTGCGGAGTTACCGCCCACACCCGGACGCTCCTTAGCACTGTTGGAGCCCTACAGGAGTCGCTGCCGCAGCCCAGCCCTGACGGCGCCTCTCCCCCTGAGCACCTGCAGACCCCGGACGCCCAGGCCTTCCACCACGTTCCCCGACGACGGCGACCTAGGCTCTCTCACGCCCCAGCAGAAGGAGAAGCAGGCCCGAATCCTCCGCCTGTTCGGTCCTAGTCCCGAGGGCCCCCGATCAGATCGAGGCCCCAGACTACGAGGCCTCTCTGCACCCCACCAGTGCGGCCCTAGGAAGGAGCCGCCCCTCAGGTCAAGGCCCTAAACAAGGGAGCCTCCCTGGACAGTAAGTACTAGTGACCCAACTACCCAGGAAACACGGGTAGAACAGTGATAGTGACAGTGACCCCTAATACAGTGACAGTGATCCAATGCACAGTGGCAGTGACAAATAAAAGTTATGTTAAACAGTGA
This sequence comes from Coenobita brevimanus, assembly GCF_032717465.1. Taxonomy (NCBI): domain Eukaryota; kingdom Metazoa; phylum Arthropoda; class Malacostraca; order Decapoda; family Coenobitidae; genus Coenobita; species Coenobita brevimanus. The sequence goes on from NC_137017.1 coordinate 19,916,981, forward strand.
TATCGGAGTAAGTCGTGCTTGAACATTAATCAGCTCAGTTCCCCCTCTCAGAAAGGAAGCGGGGAGTTTTCTGTGGAGTCGAAGGTAGGTGTGTGAATGAGCCGAAAGGCTAATGAAGTGCTTCCCTGCGACTAGGTGACGGTGTCGGATGTCGCCACACGCACCCTACCTTTATTATAGTATCATATCCCCCACAGACTCCCGATCACAGTGAATATAAGTGAGACTCCCCCGTTTATTGTTATCCACCAGCGGCACGACCACTGTTCTCGACTGACCATCGCAGTGAAGTGATATCTCTCCTCAATAACAGTAACCCATATCCCTGACTACCCTGTGCCCTGTGCAAAAGTAGATTGGATCCAATTATAAGTGTATTGTTGTATCTCTGTGTAATTGTGTACCAAATGTTGTGTATGTAGCGCTGTAAGGGATAGAATTTAAGCAATAGATGTGATTCGGTGTACTGTCTCTTTTTATGCCCTGTTCCTTTGTTAGTGCATTACATCCGGTCTAGCCAAAGGACCCCGTCCAGTGCTCGTGTTTTTACGACGAGAAGTCGTCTTAAAAACACAGCATTACAATTACCATGCTATTAAGCACTTCCATCCATCCATCGTCCAGTCCTACATTGCCCTACAAGGATTGTAGGAGCTTGGGGCTAAGCAGATTGGTCCTGACATTTAAGATGAGAGTGACCAGCCTCACTGATCCCTGAGTGGCATTACGTGAGCAATAAATCCCAACCACCCATTGGATATAAACCTTCACTGGCTCAGTTGATTGGAACACCTTAATTACCCACTAAACCACCAGGCACCATAATTTGGTTATTGGTTACTCCCCAGCGTAATAAATGGTTTCTTGGTGTAGAGGACCTTATGGGAGAAAATAATGCCCGTGTTGTTGTGTGTTAATTCATGACTCTACTGTAAATGGTGTCCTGGTGTACAGGAGACCATTTGGCCCGTCACTCACTGTAGAGTCACCCACAGGCCGAAGGAACGGGAAAGAATGAAGGAAAGACAACGATTTCAGGTATTGCTTCATGAACACAACAGATCACTTCAATCTTTGGCCTTGCTTTAGTGTGATGCTTGTATGATGATGGAAAAGATAGACTCTGATGCTGTATATAACTTTAGCCATCCATCTGGCAAGGTGACAAGCACCAAGGTGCTGTAACTGTGTTTAACTGGGCATTACACCACCCAAGACAACAATGGACATTTCTAGCAGTTCTAGATAATCTTCTCGAAGTTGGCTTTCATGCAGCTGTTTCATACAAAATGCTATGAGCTCATCACATTGGTCACTATCAGTCACCAACATTTCCTCGTTGTCATTCAAGGTCTTAAAGCGTGTTGTGTCAGTAGTATTCTACTTAGCTTTGAACTGCTTGAATATGTAAATGTCAGGACCAGAGTACAGTCCAGGGCAAATGGTGAAGGTCTAAGAGCAAGGATCTCAAAATTGTGATGCTGACAAGCCAGGTGGAGGAATTCCTTGTTCAACTGTTGTTGAATAAGGGTGTACGCCCCTGCATATGATCCAGTACTGCTGGCAGTGGTGTCGAATGCCATTCCTACTACACGTTCAGATATACCCCAGTCATTGAAGGTTTCAGTGATGACATTGGCCATGACCTTTCCCTGATTCCAAACTGGATACATTCAAAAGTTTTGAAACTCCATTACCTGAGACAAGAATTGGATTGCATTCAGTGACATTTACTCCTGTTACATTGGGAATTAGTTTTCCATCCCAGTGCAGTACAAGTGGCACAGTTGGATGGAGTGATTTCTTCAACCATTCTGCAGTTTCCCTCCGACTCTTGATTCGATCTCAGTGGATACTTTTCGTGTTGACAGTATACATTGTTGGAGCTTGTCCATATGCAGAAAGCAGATGGACTGCAGCACGATCTGAAGTCTTGGTCCAATCTAAAGCAGCAGTAACTGGAGAAGTGGCAATTGTTTTTTTTTGCTTATTGGAGTTTCAGAGGAGATGCCGAAAAGGCAAGACCTGCTATATCTGTATAATCGTCACCTGTTTCGTCTTCATTGCCAGTTAGGCTTTCCTCCAGCACCACTGTTTCCTCTCTTACTGCTTGAAGACATTCCTCACACTCTATCATCTTCTGTTCAGTCTTTTGTTTCTCTCTCTGTGTTCATTCTTTGCGGTGGAGTTTGACATCAGCGCCCAGCAGAGAGCCTCGCCTCCTTTTCTCCCTCTGAGCCACAAGAAACTCCTTATTCTCAAGATTTTTTATGAGGTCGAAGGCATTCATGTGTGCATTGTCAAAGAGATTTCTCATCTGTTCTTGGAAGTTCTTTCTCTTCCTCTCCTCTCTTTCTGTATTCTGGCTCGTACTCGTCTCCAACTTTCTCCATTTTTATAGAGAGATTTGATTTTGGGGATACGATTCCATGGCACAGATGCAGCATTGTGAGTAGTCTCACAGAATCCTCCTAGTTCCTCAGACAGAACACATGCTGAATCCCTCAGTGTTCGTGTCTTCCTTGGCATCAGGTAGAAAAGTCGCACTAACTTCTCCACAAGAAGGTAACTTTCTTCCAAATACTCTTTCACCTGGTTGGCATACAATTCAAATCATGGTTTTGCTTCTGTTTTTCATCACTGGCATTGACGGTTTCACATCAGTCATAGTAAATAAGTGCTTAATAGTAACTCAAAAGGCAAATCCCTGGAAAAAGAAACAAATACAGGTATTGCTAGACTGTAGCCTCCGGTGAAGTAAAGCAAACATATTTTTCTAATAACAGAAAAGCTTATTTTCACAACAATAATTTTGCCTATTAGGCTCAGACTTTGTGTAAGATGTGGCACCAGTAAATATCAAATAATTCGGCTAAAATTTGATGTCTCAAGAGTTTACACCTAAACTCACAATATACACTGCCAGCAAACAAAATATTTAAGAATTAATACCTTAGTAATAAGGACCACCCTCATATATCTATCTATCTATCTATCTGCCAGACACCATAATTACATAAGGGGGGGCCATTTGACTTTGATTTATGTGTTTTATGGGGAGGGGCACTAATCCTCCACCAACCCATTTGTTGACACGTAAGGAGCATGTATGGTTTGGTTATATGGTTACCACCCAGCGTTGTAAATGGCTTCCTGACTTACAGGAAACCATATATATATATATATATGCAGTAAACCCTCTATAATTCAGATTAATTGAGGGGAGCCCTATGTCAAATTATCCAAAAATCCAAATTATTGGAGCTCATGCTTGCCCTTATCCCCAAATCACACTCATGCTCACTAAAACATGGCTTTTTCACAAAAACATTGAACAGTACAGTACAGTATATCATAACTTTATACTCAAAGAGCACAATACAATAAATAAAATAATATCAAACCTTGATAATGAAGTCTTGCAACACAGTAGTAGAGCACATTACACTTATAGTGGGGTGGCTTATGGTAATGATCGTTACCTGCTGGCCCAAAGCACCAAATTTGGCACACATATACTTAGGACCAAAGCAAAACTTTTTGGAGGAGGGTACCCGATTTTGAAGGTCAAGGTCAGGATCAGGTCAAGGTCAAAGGTCAAACTGTACTATTCGCCATCTTTTTCAATTTCCTTAATAATTTTCAACACAAAATGTGCTGCTATTGTCTAAATTTCTGTTAATGGACTTAAGGGAGTCATATCTGCCATTCAACCTAAATTTCCAATAACCATATTGAATTATGGGTCACGATCTCAGTTCACCGGGTGTAATTTATATGTGAATTATTGGCATCAAAATTGTTATGTAAACTCTGTCGGACAAGTAGCTCTTTATTTAAAAAGAGAATATTGCAATAAACCAAAAATTTACATACATGCTTTAGTTATAATATGATGAGACAAGCATAGCACTATTCTATATGTACTGTAGGTCTTAACCTATGTGACTATCGTGGCGTTAAGCAGACTACTTCCTATTTATTACGACATCCCTGCACTATTATTACAAGAATTGTTTACGTGGACTACCTCCATCAATCTCTGCATGCACATTTTCTCTGGAGGAGCTCAAGGAAAAGGAAGGCTCGTCGTGTTTCACAATCACCTCGGCACTGACATAGTGTTGTACATGCCAGACCAGCCTTTTCGCATTTGCAGTTCTTAACGCACATTGGAACCACCTTGCAGCCACACTTTATTAGTTCTTTGCACGCAGCAGCAGATGGAACTGTGGTCCAAATGGGATGCCACCCAGTGTCTGATTTGGACCAACCGAAACCAGCTGGGCTAGGGGCAGCAATGACTGGTTTAAGACTCTGTGTCCAGATACTGGCCTGGTACACACATCGGTTGACATGTTGGAGCAGAGCATTCTGTGTTGGTGGTAGCCTTTCCATTAGTTTCACCCTGTTAGGAAAGAGGTCTTGCCGAAGGTCGTTAACCTTGCTATGGTGAGTTGTGCTGTCGTACATGGTACAGATGAAATGCCCAATTAACCTGAATACCGGAGATGATGTTTCTTGAGGAACGAATGCTGAGGATGATGCTGTAGTAAACCCTTCAGTCGAAATTGGGAGTGATTTCCAGGTTTTCCAGGCTGATTTCTTTCCTTTACCATTAAACTGGGATGTTACATCACATCCAGTGAAAGCATGGAAGAAGGGTAGTGCTTGACATTTGTCTTCACCAAGTTCCAAGCAAACAGAGTTGATGTGGTAGTACCGAAATTGCTTCCCTGCACCAAATTCAACCCACAGATCTAAGTCAGGATACCAAGTGACAAAACGGTAAAAAACTCCTACAAGGATCACAACCACGTCTGTATCAACAGTTCTGACAAGAATTGATGTTGCACCTTTCCTTAGGGCATCGAACACATGCAAAGAAATCCTGCTGTCTGCCTCCTCATGGTCACTCTTGTCCATAGTACATTCAGGTTGATTGGACAGAACTCTTTCTCCGGAGGTAATGTATACCCACTTTTCAGGTGGGTAGACATGGTTGGCTACTTCTTCTGAGAGCAGAGCAAAAGTTCTTCCTTGTTTGTGTCGTTCTGCAAGAACCCAGCAAAGGACGTGGGAAGTTTGGCATTGCGAAGCACCTTCCTGCGTACCCCCTTCCCTCGTTTCTCACGGGTAGTTGCCTTCAAGCTGTCTGGACACTATCTGTCCCATACAATGTCAATTCGAGTGCTGCTTTGTAGTTGCCTCTCTGTCCAAGGAATGAAGATTTTGTCACTGTATTCGCCAAATGTACACTTCTTTTCATGTGGTAGGATATGCACCATGGCAGCTCCATCGAAAATCTTTGCATCAAAGTGTGATGGTGGTTCTGGCTGAATGCTTGGGTCGATGCAAGTCAACAATTCAGCTTTATTTCCTGGTAGACGAAGTCTCCCATTCAGTGACAATGCTGGTGGCCAAGGGTGATTTGCATGTGAGAAAAACTCCTCCAAGTTTGTGTCACGGACCTGAGCAGCAATGAAGAGTTGGCTGAATAGATTACAGTCACTCTTCATTTCTTGCAACTTAGTCCTTCTGCAGGGAGTGCTGGTGTGTGGTCGCTTGAAAAGTGGAAGTCTGTTTTTCTTGATTGTGCTGTGGATGGATTCCTCTCGTTTCACCAGCACATCACTGACATACCTTGAGTACTGCTCTTTGCCAAGTTGCTCCATTCTGTACAGTGCTTCAGCAACCTGTTCATCCATACAGTCATGGGTGTCAAGAACAATGAGTTCCTTTGCTGTGTTCAAGAACGGGTTGCCCATTGATTTAATAGCATCACACATATTGTTGACTTGTTTGTGGAATGTTTCCTGAACGGCATGTCCTTGCTCGTGACTCTGGAAAGAAGGCTCTTCAGACAGGTTGTTCATCTCTTCAAATTCATCGAGAATTCTTGCCTGCTCTGGACCTGCAATCATCCATCGTTTCAAGGCAGCAGGGTTCGTGGTCAGGCCAACTGCACCACCGGAACCTTTCACTTTTTCATTGTTCTGCTCGTGTGCTTGGTCTAAAGGCATGGCTGAGAATTGTCGCTTACCCTTCTGGAACACCCAGTTTTTCTTGAACTGATCTCTGATTGCTGGCGGAAGAGTCTTCATGTCTTTTATGTGTACTGGTAGCCAGCGAGAGTAATTCATGCGATCAAGCACGAAGAACCATGGTGCCAATGCTTCCAACACTTCTACATAGAGAGCGAAATTCTTCTCCCTGTGCGACCTCACAAAGATAAGCACTAACAGCTCCAGCTGAAGAATCCTGTCCCAGAATGCAAAGATTGGACTGTTGTGTGTTATGTCAGTTCTCCAGTCTTCGAAGAGTATGCTGCCATCTGGAAACATTTCATAAAAGGAATCACGCTGCAACTTTGCAAGAGTCATGACGGTAACTTGATGTGCATGCCGTGTTCTGGTTAAGTGGGCAGCCTTCAGGAAGGAGTCAGCAGTTCCAGCCGTAGCAACCCCACTCTCAGTCAGGGCAGTACACCAACCAGATCCTTCCAAGAGATCCCCAACCATTATTCTACTTAAAGCACAATAAAAGTAAACTAACACCTGAAATAACAGTACTACCACATTTTGACCTTTGACCTGCACCTGACCTTGACCTTGACCTTTAAAACCGGGTACCCCCCTCCAAAAATGTTTGTATTGATCTACAGTATACATGTACCAAATTTGGTGCTTTGGGCCAGCGTGTAACGATTTGGTCATTTTTTGGCCATAAGCCACCCCACTATTAACTGTACCGAACGTACTGTACAGTTCTTAAAAATTACGTTTATTCCTACACTTATCACTGCAAAAACTGTTCACGTCCACTTATTACTGGAACCCTTTTCGGACTTGTCTCGCTTAATACAAATTTCTATCCAAATTAAAATTATTTGTCTGGTGGTCAAAAAAGATCCGAATTAACCGATTTCCGAATTTTTCGGGTTCGAATTGGAGAGGTTTACTGAATGTATATATATATATATATATATATATCATTCATTCATTCATTGCCAGACGCCATGTATCCCAGACAGGGTGGCCAAGGGCTTAGAGTTAATTGTTTTACAGGGAGGGGCACTAATCCTCCACCAACCCCACTTGACGTAGGGATGCCAACAGCATCTGGTGTTCCCAGGCGGTCACCCATCCAAGTACTAACCAGACCCAACGTTGCTTAACTTCGCTGATCGAACGGGAAGCGGTGTACTCAACGTGGTATATATATATATATATATATATATATATATATATATATACCGTATTTCGTGACATGTAAGACGCAGCATTGTGAAAGACGCACCCTAATTCTGGCAGGGCAGTTCTGTGAAAAAAAAAGTTTGACCCAACCAAGACTGCAGTAAGGTTTCTTGATAAGAGCCATTACCACACAGATACACACTCACCTTTCAGAATCTATTCATTACTGATCATCAGCCTTTGGTTTCTTTTTTTATATACAAAGAATGGTACAGGAAAAGAAAACAATGCCCCTTCTTGACCAAACGTGACTGATATGGGCCACTATCACATAGATACACACTCACCTTTCAGAATCTATTCAGTACTGCTCATCATCCTTTAGTTTTTTCTTTTATGTACAAAGAATGATACAAGAAAAGAGAAAAGAAAACAAAACCCCGTCTGAACAAAACGTGACTTCAAACCACGAGGCCATCTCAACTTTGTTGATAAATATGTATCAGTAAACTGATGTAAACACTGTTTTTAATATTGTATGATTTAAAACCACAAATGAAGTCAATAAACTCTGTTCTTTCATTCACTGACGAAAACATAAAGTACAATGAATGTTCACATCAGTTCATTTATCCTAAAAGAACCCCGTCATATTCCACACCTGTTACGGAATTTCCTCACATTGCCTTGACTCAAGCACAATATCAGACTACTACCATCATTAATCATGCACTCCAACTAACCTGTAATTACCTCCACAAATAATATAAAAAGGTAGCACTTGTAAATACACAAATTACATTGTTTTACAACCAAAGTTCAATATAGCAAGGCTGCTTGGGAACAGGATAGACAGCTGTTTTTACTCTCTTCTCTCAGTATCACTTCTTCCCTGTCAGTTATGTTTGCCTTGCAGCATCAGCAACTAAAAATGCATGCTTCACTGATCATAATTTACTATAAACATTCATTTCAAAACATACTGAGTATAGTGAAAACATCCATTGTTACACCTTAGTAACACTGCTGCCTCCCAGTCGCTAGACAGCAGTCTCTACCCCTTCCTCTTAGTATCACTTCCTCACTGTCAGCGATGTTTCCCTTGCAGCATCAACAGTTAAAAATACGTTCTTCACTGATCACAATGTACTAAAAACAGACATTCATCTCAAAACATGTTGAGAATGGTGAAACTATCCCTTAGCAACACTGCTGCATCCCAAGCGCTAGACAACTGTCTCTACTCTCTTCTCCCAGTATCACTCCCTTACTGTCAGCTGTTTTCCTTGCAGCATCAACAATTAAAAATGCATATTTCTCTTATCAGAATTTGCTAAAAACAGACATCCATCTCAAAACATTTGAGTACTGTGAAAACATCCATTTTTGATCTTAACACTGCTCCTTCTAGTCGCTATGGTACACACACACGCACACATGTACACACCACATGCAACATTCGCTCGCCTCTGAAACATTTACATCAGTCAGTTTTGGAGTACCCATTGTCTTTATTATATGCCAAAAACATCAAAATGTAATTGGTTGTTCAATATAAATGAAATGCGTGGCTTTAACAGACACACATACGGTACTCCAGAATATCCCGGAGAATGCCATAGTATCCCCGACAACAGGGCGAACCAGAAACAACGGAGTTCGCCCACGAGAATGCCGACACCCCCACTCGGACCCCACGGGGTAGCCGCCACTAGCCACCACCACTCCGGGCAACAACGACGCATGTCAGCCCGGGCCGTGCGCCCCTGTGACATTCAACCACCACGCCGCCGCCACCGTAGGCGAAAGACACTACCTTCGCGTGGCGGAATCACTGAGTTAGCTAGGGGTGGAGTCAGAAACTATACTCCAGGCAGCGCCCCTAAGGTAGAGACGATCTATGGTCGCTCTAATAGTGTCAGGGTAGAGACGATCTATGGTCGCTCCCATCAAAACCTGGTAGAGACGATCAATGGTCGCTCCCATAAAAACAAGGTAGAGACGATCTATGGTCGCTCCCATAAAAATCAGGTAGAGACGATCAATGGTCGCTCAGGTAGAGACGATCGACGGTCGCTCCCTCAGCATTCCGGTAGAGACGATCAATGGTCGCTCCCATAAAAAAAGATAGAGACGATCTATGGTCGCTCTCATAAAAATCAGGTAGAGACGATCAATGGTCGCTCCCTGAAAGCTCAGGTAGAGACGATCAACGGTCGCTCCCTCAGCACTCCGGTAGAGACGATCAATGGTCGCTCCCATAAAAACAAGGTATAGACGATCTATGGTCGCTCCCATAAAAATCAGGAAGAGACGATCAATGGTCGCTCCCTGAAAGCTCAGGTAGAGACGATCCACGGTCGCTCCCTCAGCACTCCGGTAGAGACGATCGATGGTCGCTCCCAGGGTATAGTAAGGAGGAAAGACCTCCCTGTTTCCCCCGGCCTCTGTTCCCTGCGCGAGGCCCTTGAGAAGACCCACCTGTCGGGCCCCCGTGACAGCCGCTGCCGCAGTCCTCCCCTGTCGGCGCCCCTGCTCATAGGAGACCGCAGTCCGTCGCCTCTTCCGGCCTGCCCTAGGACACCCGGGCAAGACCTCACCACGCCCCCGCGACGCCGGGACCTGACCCAGAGGTTCCTAGCCCTCTTCGGCCCCAGTCCCAAGGGCCTTACACCGGAGCCCAGTCCGGAAACCCCCGGACGTGAGAGGACGCCCTAGCGAGTCGCCCCGTGCCCTCCCGGCTCGACCTACCCTGACGACGCCCTCAGTCCGACCGGATCATCACTGAGGTAACCGTGTTTCTCTCCACGAGAAATACGAGTGATCCTGTAATAATCGTGAAGTAGGTTAAGTGTGACTCCTTTCCTCTTAGAATAAGACTAGTGCAGTAATTTCATGTAATTTCCATTGGGGTAAACCAGGACATAATACTCCGTTAAAGGGCGAGAATGTGGGTAGAGACCTCGTGAAAATACGTGCGAGTGTCATCCCGAAGTTTTCTAAAGACTTCTCTCTAGAGCCCGAAGAAAGACTAACACATTATTGGAGTGCTATTGGCTAAGCTCTGAGTAATATAGTGGAATAGAATTTACGAGGGTTCCGACTTTGTTACGCGTTGGGAAGTGCGAGTCTACATAACATACCGGGGAGATGTGTAATATATAAGTTGTGCCGACAGAAACCTAGTGTCACCAAAACAACGAGGACAGCAAGTAATAACTATATTCCCCTGCTCCGCACGCTATCCCTAAAAACTCTCTCCACTCCTCACCCCCGCTCTTAAAGTCCAAATAAGAACCAGAGTTAATTGTCAAAGAATTCTTGCCAACAGAAAACACCTAAACTCCCTTGCTAATATCGGGCCTCATTAAATATTACCATAACTTCCCCCTCGCCGTTCTAAGTCACTCTCCGTGTCTCCCTACTTCCCCCCCTCCTGGTAGATCACAAACCCCCCCCCCTTCTCCCCTCACGCGCTCCACGCGCACAGGTATTTACTGTACTCCTAGTACTAAGATTTGTTGTATTGTCATTAATATCTAGGAAGCTAGTATCCTGCGAGATACACAATATTTTAGATAAGGTTTTGTATTGCTCTATATTGTGATGTAATGTCTACTGAAATGTCTTGTGTCTGACTGAAATAATACACGTGTATGATGTTGCCGAAGGTTTTTATGTCCTGCCTCTCTTCATTGCACTAGCTCTGGTCTCGAAAGAGGACCCCGCTCCGTGTTGAGTTGATTTGGGACGAGAAGTCGAGCCAAATTCAACTCAGCATTACAATAAATATCATCACTTAAGGACATGAAACATCTCAAACAATTTATTCATCCAAACATCGTCAGTGCAAGACTAAAGGTGTACAGCACCATTGATCCTAAATTTTCCATGGTTGCATCTGTCATGATCACCTAAAACCTATATTCACTTCATATTACTGACATGGTGAAAATTTCACTCGTCTTCAAATCCTGAGAATTCATCACTACTTTCCCCAAGTCCTGAAGCATCACTGGAAGTCATCACCACGGTCATCATCACTGTTTCACTGTCACTCTCATACAGTGAATGGTCCTCAATACCATCCATCGAATTGCTTATACCACACTTCATACGACTTTAACTTGGCAATCGTTTTAACTGAGCACAGGCGATATTCAGACTTGGGGCATTTGATACAGCCCACATTAACCTCCTTAGTACATGTTTCCTGAACTGAATAAAATCATATGACAAGCATGAATAAACTACCCTATAAAATACATTGCTGGGCTGAAGGGATTATAATAAGCGGATTATCAGTTCCCTAGCCTGACTCTTCCCACTCCTACTTCCTTAACTACACCCACACCAAACTCTCACCCACACCTTAGGATTCTGGTCATTTCGGCCGTAACGTCCAAAATGGCAAACGACTTTACGACCTAACCTAACCTAACCAATTTGGACGTTACGGCCTAAATGATCGCCATTGCCGATCATGAGAGCTTTGCTTAGGCAGCAGAGATGCAGAGAGTGAACGTTGTCAATCATTCTGATCGCTTCGTCTTCTAAGAATACAGCAGAAATGGCGGACGCTGATATGAATGCCTGTCAGGCACTGCTATTTCAGATATTGCATCAATTATGCTACTCAGTGAATTTTATCCTATTTTCATCACAAAATACTGTAATTGGGTGTGCCCTGAGTTGCATAGACATTGCTAAGGTACTTCACTTGGCTGAAAAAGTGAAGCTGTAACTCCAGGCAGTACTGTTTAACGTTACAACTGTTTTTCCTATTTTTCGCTATTGGTATAATAAGACTGTTCACTTCTATGATACTCTTGTCAGGCACGAAACAAAATGTCACTAAGAGAAGCCAACCATATGAGGGTGATTGAATTTCCATATGCGACAAAAATCAATGCTGATGACTTGACGGGTTCGCTTGCCAGCATCTCTCCAGTATGACTGCTTTGCTAGTTAGTAAGTGGATGGCAAGCAGAGTGGTTATGATTGCCTTTCAGAAGGTTAGCAGACAGTTCACCAGTGAGCATGTTAGCTTGCTAGAGTAGGGTGTACGCTAGACGCTAAACTGCTAAGTTGCTAAACCGCTAAACCCCTTGACGGTATTGGCCAGTTGAGCTGAAAACAAACCGTGAATGCTTTGTGTTCTTGAACTTGCGTGTTTTAATATCTGCTGCATATATACACTGACAAAATGTCACAAAAGTAACTGACCTAATTAGGGTTACTGAATTTCCATACGTGACAAAAGTCTGTTTTGATGACCTGGCAGTTTCATTAGCCAGCATCTCTCCAGTATGATTGCTTTGCTAGTTAGTGAATGGATGGCAAGCAAAGTGGTCATGATTGCCTTTCAGAAGGTTAGCAGACAGTTCACCATTGATCATGTACGTTAGCTTGCTGGATTAGTGTGGATGCTAAACTGCTAAATTGCTAAACCTCTAAATATCTTCACGATGTTAGCCAGTTGAGCTGTAAACAAACCCGTGAAAGTTTTGTGTGTTTCTGATCTCGCGTGTTTCTTAAATCTGCTGCATATACACACTAGTGTATATTATTTTTAAAAATAAAATCAAGTCTGCATACTGCAGAAAACACCTGTGGTTGCTAAGCAGTGAGATGATCATCTTTATAAGAGTTTCTTCTCAATGGAGCCAAACTAACCTGCCTTAGTCTAGCGTGCAGGATGCATGGGGATATTTTAAGGTAACTTTGAGACAAAAAAAGTGCGTCTTACAAGCCGCGAAATACGGAATATATATATATATATATATATATTTTACCAACCTTTAAGGTGAGTGGTGATGGGCTTGGGGGGGGAAGGGGGAAGGGTATCCAATGCTGTAGGAGGTCCTACTGACCCCCTGAAGGAGGGCCTTCAGGATCCTGAGGAGGCCTCTCTGCCTCAACCTCACTCATAAATCCCTCATAGTCACACTGACATCGTCATCTTCGTCATCAGGGGAAAGTGCAATACTGCAATGTGACTGGCACACGACATGACTCATGAGGAAGGCGTACTGGACTGGCATGGCAGTACTAGGGAAATGTTCCTCGGTGTCTGCCATCTTCCCGCGCCCGGGCGGGTAATAGTACTGGATGCAGAACGTCCGTACTAGAGAAGAACTCTTCGGATTTGGCCCACTTTGTGCGGCCGACCTGCACTAACCAAACAAATCCGTACTGCAGTAATGAATTATTTTTTCCTGACCATACTGGACGAGAATAGTACTGGACAAACGTTTACTGGATGCAAGGGTACTGTGTATATATATATATATATATATATATATATATACAGTGGGCTCGCACAGTGCACGAGAGATTGGGCGGTGCACGAGCTCGCGCACTGGGAATTCGCGTACTAGGAATACATAATCTTATGAGAATAATTACATATGGGCGGTACCCCCTCATACCTGGACATTTTTTGGCCCTTAGAGACATAATAAAGGTCATATGTTTCAGACATTGTACTAAAGCTATAGCTACAATAACAAAAATATGGGTAGTCACCTTAACAACAGTAGACAACAGGCCTGATGACCCTAAATAACAGAGATTCTGAGGCGCGGCAACACTTACAGCGCCGCACTCCCCACCGCACCAACACTTCCCTCCACAGACTCCTCTTGATCACTTTCCCCAGGAGCATCAAAGTCACTCACCTCGGCCATAAACCCTTCAAAGTCCAATGCTGACACTTCTGACATTGCATCCTCTTCATCCTCAACAGGAACAGGAGCAGACGATGTTGATGGTTCCGCAATTTCACCAACTTGAGCCCGCTGTGTGTAGCTTGTTATGAGTGTCTGTCTTCTACTGTTTATTTCTTCCCTGTGCCTGTCTGTGTAGAAACGGAAGAGTTTGTCAATACCAACCAGAAGTTCCTCCGTTCTTAGGTTGCTCACTTCCTGTTCCTTCACCTCTTCCTTGAGTTTATCCACGGCAGCAAGGATCTTGCTTACGTTTGACATACACAGCTCAGTCCTGCCTTCCATCACACTAGGCTGCACAACTTGACTCTGCCTGGCGTCAGGCATCAACATGATGACACGTGAAGCGCAGTGTGAGGGGTGGTCACGCACTAGTAGAAAATGGCATTTTTGAGCCACTCCTTGCCTCTGCCTCGTGTTCTGTGCGGTAAACTCGCGCATTGAAGGGTTTTTGGTTATGATTTTTGGTCACTCGTGCACAAGGCGAATCGCGCACTGCGATGACGCGCACTGTGCGAGCCTACTTTATGCATATATTTCATATACAGTATATGAGGTTATTTAAGAGGAGCCTGTGGAGTCACATGGAGAGACAGGCTGACGAATGAGGATATAAAGGAGCATTGTGGTGTGGATGTGGATGTGATAGGAAGTGTTATGAGGAACACACTGAGGTGGTTTGGCCATGTGGAGAGGATGGAGGGTGAAAGACTGACGACGAGAGTGTATGTGAGTGAGGTGGAGGGGGGAAGAGGGAGGGGGAGGCCGAGGATGAGATGGAGGGATGGGGTGGAGAGGTATATGAAAGAGGGGGGTGTGAGTTGGGAGCGGGGCTGTGAAATGACGGGGGACAGGACGACGTGAAGGCGATTTGTTTGTGGTCACCCCAAACAGGATTGAGGCGTCTGGCAATAGATAGATAGATAGTATACAAGGCCTCCGGTGCAGTCGATCTATCTATCTATCTATATATTGCCAGACGCCTCAATTCCATTTGGGGTGGCCACAAACAAATCGCCTCCACGTCGTCCTGTCCCCCGCTGTTCTGGTGTCAACATCTTTTTCCATATGAAGTTGTAGTATCACACATTTTACATAATAATTTTTAAAGCTGTTTAGTCATAAATAACAGTGTGTAATGAAGTGTGAATGATGAACAACCAAATATCATTTCGCTGTTAGCTGTGGTATAGGAAGAAGGTGGATGGCAGACCACAACGGGCCACCCTGTTTCAATTATAAAATGAAGGTTAGAAGTGAAAAGATATCTGAATAAGTGCGTAAGTGTAAAGTCCTGGGGAACCATTTATTATGTTGGTATATGTGAATGTACTTAATACCATTTTATAGAGGTGTATAATGTGCTAGTAGAGTTGTCATTTATCTCTACTTTTTGCATAAGCCCAGAGTATATGTAATGCTCGGCACCTCACTTTTTAGCTGACCTAAGCACCGCGCCCTTGTCTGGCTCGGTGACTGTACAGCGTGAGAGAGATCGCTTTACAGTTATAAAGGGAGGTGGTGTCGCTCCTACATATCTCTCGGGTCGCAGTTATATTATTCTGTACCCAATAAAGAGAGATTTAATCTGCTCATTTCTGTCACCTTACGCTACCACTTAATAACAGACCAGCTTCCACCTTCTCGTGGCAGAGGACTTTGGTGGGAAGTGTCGGGCAGTGACGGCGAGTGGCTGACGTGTACTACAGACAGTGTCGTCGATCCAACACGGTGGTCTAGTTATACTACACAGCAGAACACTTAATATGTAGTCAACTGCTACTCCATAACGGCTACATTGTGGCCAGTAGTGCGACGATACATTTTATTGGTGCTAGCGGTGGCACGATATTTAGTGCTAGCCGTGTACCGATACATTAAATTGGTGCTCAGTGCTGGGATACGATACGTGCTAAAGGGCTTTATGCTGTGAACCAGTAACCCTTGCAATCGCTCGTTCCTGAAGGTGAAACAGAAAATCTTACTCTACTATTGTAAGGGGACTAATTACCAGTGAGTTAAGTGGAGCAGATAAACTGGAGTGGTGAATATTAATTCCTCCCATTATTCTGCCAGTGCGAGATATCTCCATCTTCAAACGCAAACTGGCAAGAATCTTGCTCTCGTGTGCGAGAGGCGAGATAAGGAGAGTTCAAGCCAGTGCGGTGAGGAGTGGATCAACTAGCGAGCAACTTCTGGCAACTCCACAGGCGCGGACGGCCGAAGCGAGCCGAAGCGGGAGCCGAGAGCGGCGGGTCTGGCGTGGTGCAGGCCGCAGGGCAAACCAGTCGCTTGCACTCCCACAGCGAGCGGGGCTGTCGTGTATGGTTCGAGGAGTCTGGTGGAGTGTGGAACGTGGAATGTGGAACATCATCCTGGACTTTCATATCTAGGTAGAGTCCATGCATTAATCCACACACACACACACTTGAATCAACACACGTTAGTTAGTTGATGAGTAGAAATAAAGGTTTCTCAGAATTCCCTTAAATATACTTTCTGTGTATTGTATATATGTTCCGTTCTGTCACTTACCATAACTATCCTTTTTTTATGTCAGTTTATCTTCCTGTAACTGGGAGGGGAATTACTGACAAGGTTAGATGGATACAGTGAAGTGGGGACGTAGAATTAAGGGAAATAGGGATTAGCCAATCCCACTAGACTCAGAATTTTATGAGTGGGTTGATACATCAAATAAAAGTACTCAGACATATTAAATGAGTGAAGGACATATTGAGGATCAAGGTGATGAGGATATTTCTGAAGGACAGGATGAGGATTTGAACGTTTTGCATTTGCGTTCTGGTCATACTTATTCAACAGTCCCAGAGCAATCAGTTAGATCCAAAATGGCCACTAGTCTTGCTAATGAGGGTAATCCTAGTGAGGAGACTGTGAAAGCTGAGACTACAACAGTACCTTTGGTCACTCAGGATATGCAAAATCCAGTCATTAGTGATAGTACTACAACCACTCACATACCTGTGTATACTTCAGATATTTTTAGTACACCACAAGGTTTTGGACAGAATTTATTTTCTGTTCTTTCTTCAAATGCATGGGGTATAAACACAGATGGTATTGGCATGCAAACCCAGAATCCTAATCAATGGGGCATGAATACTAATATTGGCATGCAAATCCAGGGCTCTTATCCAAATACCTGGGGCATGACTAACAATATGGGCGTTCAAGGTCAGACTAACCCTCCTCCTTTGTGGCAGATACCTGTACCTAATCTGGCTACTGATATAGTACAGCAGCATCCTAACTGTACTGAAAGTCAGGCTTTGGCAAAGGCAGGCATATGCTATGCAGAAGCTAGCAAAGCCTTGCAAACTTCAGGCTGGAGAGATACAGCTACTAGTTCTCCACAGCAAAGGACCAAGGCTGTTAAGCCAGAGGTGAAAAGATGGTGTGTCATACATGGGCATCGTCCTCATGAAACGGACTGTTGCCCCTTTGTCATTGATAAGAGGAAGAAACTAGGGAACCCAGCTAGTTCGGGGGAAGCTCAGGGCCGCGCGCAAAAGTAATTAAAATAGTACAATCCACCGATGCGTGTGTGGCAGCTATTACTAAGGTGGACTTATTATCTATTCCTTGGATCATAGGGAAAAACCAAGTGTCCCTGATCGTGGATACAGGGGCATGTACAAACATTATTTCTAGTAAAACGCTGGAAAGACTTAAAGGTGAATTACCTCTAACAAACTGGACATTATCACCACCTGATGTAATGTTACAGGTGTGACAGGGAGTAGAATGAAGATTGTAAGCCAGGTGCCGTTGACACTGAGGGCAGATAAACGATCTCCTGTGTTACGTGCTACGTTTTATGTGGTTGAGGATTTTCCTCTGCCAGCTGATGGGCTGTTAGGCTTTGAGACCATGGAGGAGTATGATATAGTAATACACCCTCAAAGACATTCCATTTCCTTTAATGGGAAAGAGTTTGTAGGCCTTAATCCCTCAGCAACACGAACTGGAACTGGCATCCAATCAGGAGTCGTCCAACCAGTTGTGACCCCAACAAGTGAAGCGTCAAGGGAGTCCCCGGATGCACACGAAGCGGAGGGTATGGACTGGAAGAAAGTCAGGGCTATAGTGAATGGTAATCACCACTTACCCAGTCAAACTGCCTAAATTCCTGTCCGAGTACCTGACGTGTCGGTGGGAACTGATGTAGCATGCTTAACTGAGACTGTGAAACATAAGGCATTGTCGCTGGAATCGACTCTGACTAGCATTGGCCAAGACCAGAAGACACCCCTCTTCATCGCAAATATGAGTGGTGGCGCAGTTAAGCTCAGAGATGCGACTTGATGTGCTATGGTGCCCCCATAAAGGAAGTCGACGACGTGCCGGTGATCTCTCCTGTAGTTACATCTCAAGCAACGACTCAGTCAGAACCCGTACGTCTGGCTAAGGAAAAACAGCTGGAGCAATACGTGAACGTCACGGATAATGTAGACCATAAAACACGACTCCTAGCCCTCCTTAGAGAATTTTCCGACGTAGTAGCACTTCCAGGAGAAGCGCTGGGTAGGACGGATAGGGTGAAGCATATATTGTTTGTGCCCTGGTACAAATCCAGTTTATGTGCCCGCATACCGTCTACCGCACAGCCAAAGGGAAGCAGTGGAATGCACCACTCTTTCTAGTGCCTAAGAAGGACGGTGGTGTGAGACCTGTTGTGGATTTTCAGCAAGTGAACAAACAGTACCGGATCGTTACCCGATTCCGCATCTGCGAGACTTACTTCAATCATTAGGTAAGGGAAATACTGTGTTTACTTGTCTGGATCTAGCGTCAGGGTATTGGCAGGTGGAGCTGACCGAAGAGTCGCGTTCCATTACTGCTTTTAGCACTCACCGTGGGCACTTTGAATTTCTCCGGATGCCTTTTTGGACTGAGTAATGCTCCTTTAACATTTCAGCGGATGATAAACCAATTGTTTGGCGAGATGTTAGGGCAAGACGTCTTAGCGTATCTAGATGACCTATTTTCCTACACCACAGAACAAGGATCAGATAAGATCGTCCTAGGCCTCACTGGCTTTTATAGGAGTTTTGTCCACAGGTATGCCATCATAGCATCACCTTTAACAACGCTACTTAAGAAGGACGCTGCATGGAAATGGAGACCCTCGGAAGAGAAAAGCTTCAACGAGCTCAAACAAGCCATGTCAGAAACACCCGTATTAGCGTTTCCTGATTATACTCACCCTTTCTGTCTGTGCACGGATGCCTCAGGTCTGGGTCTGGGAGCGGTGTTACAGCAGAAGGATGAACAAGGAAAGACACATACCATAGCGTATGCTAGTAGGGCATTAAGACCCCCAGAGAAGAACTATTCGACGACACATTTGGAGACATTAGCAGTCGTGTGGGCGTTAGGACATTTCCGGGATATTATCTTTGGCTACCGGATAATTGTTTTAACTGACCATGCACCCATACGCGACTTGTTTAAAGGAAAAAAACTTGCACGGTAAGGTTGCGCGTTGGTTTGGCAAGGTAATGGAGTTTGATCCAGAGGTCAGGTATTTACCAGGCCGTCAAAATGTTGTAGCCGACGCGTTGAGTAGAAACATTGCTGTTACCATAGCCGAGGATGTTGCTCTTGCTGAGTATTCCTCAGACACGGTAAAAGCGGAACAACGTAATGATGCGATGTGGTCTCAAGTCATCTTGGAGTTTGGCGACGAGACTTGTTTACCTGAACTCCCAGTACCAATGACTCACTTCCATCTTCAACAGGGTCTTTTATAAGCAACCCCCAGGGAAGGACACTGCATATCAGTTGGTTGTTCCTGCTACCTTACAGCAAGCCGTGCTATAGTTAGTTCATGACGTACCTCAAGCGGGTCATCCCGGTCGCGATAGATGCATACGTGAGGCGAGAAAGAAATACTATTGCCCGACCATGAGGAAGGACATAGAAGCCCACGTCAGTCAATGCGTCAAATGCGCGGAAATACGAGGAACAACGGGACTTCCGACTCCCATCTTAGAGTATCCTCTACCGGAAAAACCCTGGGATACAGTCTCCATTGATCTCTTAGCGTTGCCAAGAAGTCGTCAAGGTTCAAGTTATGTACTGGTGGCAGTGGACCATTTCTCACGATTCACTGTTTAGCACCTTTACAGACGAAAACTTCAGAGGAGGTGGCGCACGCTTTTGGGACTTCAGTGATTTGTCCATACTCTACACCTAAGGTATTGCTCAGCGATAATGGCAGTGAATTTCGTAACCAGGTGTTACAAGAAATCTGTCGTATGTATGGAGTAAAGCAAGTTTTTGTAACGCCTTACAGTCCTAAGAGCAATGGCCTGGTGGAGAGAACAAACAGGATGATACTGGAAGTCTTGAGACCAGTAATAACCTCAAATCAGGAGGATAACTGGGAAGACTGGTTACCACGTAGCGGCGACCATCAACTCCTCAGAAAATTCATCAACTGGGAAGTCTCCTCATTATATCCTTTATGGAGAAGAGAAAGTGTTACCCTACGATTTGTTGGCTGGACCTCCTACTCCAGTAGACAACGAAGAAGACTACGCAAAGGTACAGTTGTTGAAATTCCAACGTATACACAGTGAAGTACGGAAAAGATTAAAAGCCTTAAGAGCAGAGATGATGGCGAAACAACACAAAGGTAGTCAAGAAAAGACGTTACAGGCAGGCCAGAAGGTCATAATCCACAACCCTGAGAGAATTTCCAAGCTCAGACCTAAGTTCCGTTATGAATAAAGGATGAAGCTAATGGAACTCAGGAGGCAGTACATACTGATAGGATCAAACTAGTAAGTCAAGAGCTAGGCCTATCGTCTGATGTGTTGTGCCCTCTGTCTTCGTCGCAATCTATGTCGTCATCCGTACCTGTCCCTAACCAAGAGTATCGCAGCAAGCTACGATCCCACAACAAGAGTGATTAAGGGAGTATCTACTCTTGCAGAAAAAAAAATGTGGCTGTGGCTCAAACTCCTCGTGAGTTGCTTGGGGTGGACCTATGGAAAGACGTCGGACATGGACACGACTGCGTTAATGCCAGGAGCACTGAAGAGCCCACTTGGAGAAGTCGTGGTAGTGGAAGATGCAGTATGCGTCTACTATCCAATGGAAGGCCATCTCCAAACGCCAGATATTGTCAAGGAGGTCTCCAAGGGCTTGTCGAATCTCAGACAGCAACTATTGGAAGTGGGAAAGATGTTTAATCGAAACCCACGATTGACAAACTCTGACACTGAAGCTTTGTTGAGCTTCAGACTAGGCATATAGACAGGCTCACCGATAGGCTCACTAACTTGCATGTAGCTTTACCTAACGTACACTCTGATCTTTCCAAGCATGTCCATGCACGTACTAAGAGAGGACGTGGATAACTCTTTGGTATGGCATTAGATAAGGATGTAGTGCAATTGGGTAGACAGATGCATGACTTGACGCTGGCCGCTAAAGCCAATAATAGCCAATAATAGATTAATCATGCATGTGTATAAACAGTTAGATGAGTTCACTAACAAAGCTAACGAGATAAACAGGACTACCAACCATCTAGTAGAGCTTGTGAACAACATCCAAATTAATCTACTAACCCTAGCTAACTTGGTGTTATTCGCTGAGTACTTACATGCTCTCGACGAGTCAACCACTGCTTTGGAGAAGCATGCAGCCTATATGGTGGACGGCTTAATCGATGCAAGTTTGAACAGGGTTAATGCTTTATTGCTGCCTACTAATATACTAACAAATGCAGTTGATATAGCTATGTGGAAGCATGGACTTATGCCACTCTTTATACCAGGCATGGCGGTTCATTTCCTTCCCTTTTGCTACTGCTAATAATACACTTGTTATTGAAGAGGGTCCAGAGGTGCTAGTTGTCTCAGATGACAAGAAATATGTAGCAGAAACGACTGTGGATGAATCTGAGAAGTGTAAGGCCTCATTTCTTGATCTCCATGTATGTCCTGCTTTGCATTTTGTCTTCGTACCATTAAAGGTAGAGGAGTGTAAGAGGGCCTTGTCAGACACAAATACTTCCTCTGCTCTGCAACGTTGCACCTTCCAACCCATTCACAGTTGAAGTCAGTTTTCCATGTTCATATTCATGCGAAACAGTACTTTTACTTTCCTGAGACAGAGGATGTAACTGTGATTTGTGCCTCGCGGAATCAATTCCTTACAGTAAAGGGGTACTATGTTGCACCTGATTTTTGTGAGTTACACAGTAAAGAGATAGCAGTTCTGCCTAGCAAGCATCATCTAGCTTTGACAGTGAACTTCTCATCCCAGTTACGACCCTTTTTACCTTCATTCAATGTTACTTCTTGAATGTGAACAGGCTGTCTCATGTATTAAAGGAGCTTACCTTCCTCTCCCACCTGAACAGGACTGATTTAGAGCCTTATGTACTGTCTTAACTTCCTTCATACCTTTCTACTTCCTATTTTGGTCCTGGCGTTGGTCTTCTACTTATTGTGGTCTTGTCCTGTGTTTGTGGTTTAGGCTACTATTTTAAGGCGCCAATTAAGGAACCCACTGATACCACGTGTCTGTACTCGCGGATTGCAAGTGGATGTTCCTGAATAGTTAGCTACCCTACACTCTGGTTAGGATACACGGTAGTTAGGACAACAATGTCGACGAGGACGTCTATGGTGTGGCCGAGCAATGTTCTGGTGTCAACATCTTTTTCCACATGAAGTTGTAGTATCACACATTTTACATAATAATTTTTAAAGCTCTTTAGTCATAAATAACAGTGTGTAATGAAGTGTGAATGATGAACAACCAAATATCATTTCGCTGTTAGCTGTGGTATAGGAAGAAGGTGGATGGCAGACCACAAGGGGCCACCCTGTTTCAATTATAAAATGAAGGTTAGGAGAAGTGAAAAGATATCTCAATAAGTGCGTAAGTGTAAAGTCCTGGGGAACCATTTATTATGTTGGTATATGTGAATGTACTTAATACCATTTTATAGAGGTGTATAATGTGCTAGTAGAGTTGTCATTTATCTCTACTTTTTGCATAAGCCCAGAGTATATGTAATGCTCGGCACCTCACTTTTTAGCTGACCTAAGCACCGCGCCCTTGTCTGGCTCGGTGACTGTACAGCGTGAGAGAGATCGCTTTACAGTTATAAAGGGAGGTGGTGTCGCTCCTACATATCTCTCGGGTCGCAGTTATATTATTCTGTACCCAATAAAGAGAGATTTAATCTGCTCATTTCTGTCACCTTACGCTACCACTTAATAACAGACCAGCTTCCACCTTCTCGTGGCAGAGGACTTTGGTGGGAAGTGTCGGGCAGTGACGGCGAGTGGCTGACGTGTACTACAGACAGTGTCGTCGATCCAACACGGTGGTCTAGTTATACTACACAGCAGAACACTTAATATGTAGTCAACTGCTACTCCATAACGGCTACATTGTGGCCAGTAGTGCGACGATACATTTTATTGGTGCTAGCGGTGGCACGATATTTAGTGCTAGCCGTGTACCGATACACCGCCATTTCACTGCCCTGCTCCCAGCTCACACCCCCCTCTCTCATATACCTCTCCACCCCATCCCTCCATCTCATCCTTGGCCTCCCCCTCCCTCTTACCCCCACCACCTCACTCACATACACTCTTTTCGTCAGTCTTTCACCCTCCATCCTCTCCACATGGCCAAACCACACCTCAGTGTGTTCCTCATAACACTTTCTATCACATCCACATCCACACCACAACGCTCCTTTATATCCTCATTCGTCAGCCTGTCTCTCCATGTGACTCCACAGGCTCCTCTTAAATAACTCATTTCCACTGCTCTCACTCTTGACTTGTGTCCTTCCAACAACGTCCAAGCTTCACTTCCATACATTAGAGTTGGTATCACAATACTGTCATGTAGTAACTTTTTCACTTCCATGCTCACTTCTCTGTTTCTTATCACTGCTTTCTATCACTGCTTTCAAAGAACCAGCAACCTTTCTACCCTGCTGTACCCTTTCAAGCACTTCACCCTCCAAACCTCAATCCTTACTCATCACACTACCCAAGTACTTAAACGTACTCACATTTTCCAATTCCTTACCATCCAACCTCGCTGTACATTCACTGACTTCACCTCTCTCAAAGACCATTACTTTACTCTTCCCTACATTCACCTTTAGATTCCGTTTCTTACACACACTCCCAAACTCATCCACCAAGCCTTCCAGCTCCCCTTCGTCTTCACTCAACAACACAGTATCATCTGCAAACAACAGTACAGGGAGTTTCCAAACACTATCCTCTCTCGCCAGGGCCACTCCAACATCCACTACTCTACCTTGTACCTCTTATTACCCCATCCATGAACAGATTGAACAACCATGGAGACATGACACATCCCCGTTTCAACCCAACCTTCAAGGAGAAAAATTCACTTAGTTCACCATCCACACACACTGCAGCCTTAGCACCATCATACATACTCTTCACAGCATTCAACAACTTTCCATCTACTCCATATATTCTCAATACTTACCACAATCCTTGTCTATCCACCCTGTCATATGCTTTCTCCAAATCCATGAAAGCCGCATACAACTTCTTTCCCTTCTCTAGAAACTTTTCCACTAAAGATCTAAGAATGAATATCTGATCTACACAACCTCTTTCCTTCCTAAAGCCTCCCTGTTCTTCTCCAACTAATTCCTCTGTTCTTTCTCTAACTCTGTCAATAAGTATCCTACCATACACTTTTCCTATTATACTAAGAAGACAAATGCCCCTATGATTACCACACACTTCTTTTTCCCCTTTTCCTTTGTACAAGGGAATAATCATACCTGACTTCCAATCCTCCGGGACTCTACCATCCTCCCAGGCCAATCTGCATATCTTCCACATCCATTCTACTACTATCTCTCCCCCATGCTTCAGCATTTCACCACACACTCCATCAATTCCTGGGGCTTTCCCCGATTTAACTTTCTTCATTGCTTCCACAACTTCTATCCTACTGATTTCTTCCTGTCTTCTCACCTCCCTCCTTCTCCCAGCCATTCCCCAGCCACTTATACTCGCATTACTTCCATCCTCTACGTTCAACAATTCCTTAAAGTGTTCTCTCCATCTGCTCACTTTTTCTCCCTTCTCCACTAGTAATCTACCATTTTTATCTTTCACTCCCCTGCTAACTTCACTTCCACCCTGTCTTACTCTTTTCACTTCTCTCCAGAACATTTTCTTACAGTCCCTCCACTTTACACTCAAATTCCTTCCAAATTCCTCATCCACTCTCTTCTTACTCTCTCTTACTAATCTTTTCACCTCTCTCTTCCTTTCCACATATAACTCTCTCTTCCGCCTCTCAACTTCTTCCACGCCCCTATTTCTCATCCATTCATTGTATGCTTTCTTCTTTTGTGCCACAGCCTGTTTCACCTCTTCAGTCCACCACGCTGTTCCTTGCACCCCCCTCCGTCTTCTGTTCCTTCCACACACCACATCACATGCTGCACATATTTCTTCTGTAAATATCTTACACACACCTTCCACGTCTCCCATCTGCTCCAATTCATATTTGCCCAGTCGTTCCTCCAGTTCTCTCTTATACTCTGCCTTTTTCTCATCCTCTTGTAACCTTTCCACTCTCCTTGCAACTACTCCTTCCTCTCGTCTTTCCCTTCTTCTATTTCTCCATCTTACTTGCATCCTAATTCTGGCCACCACCAAGTAGTGGTCAGAAAGTCCACTCCCCCAACCTCTATACACTCTTGCATCCTTTACACATCTTCGCTTTATTCTGGCCGTACCATGCCGAACTCGCGATATATGTTTACGTGTAAATAGCCATGTTCCTTCAGACTCTTGGCAGTAGCCATTCATATTTACCTCTTAGTCCAAGTTATTCTCTCATATAAAACTATAAGCAGTCTGCTGCATAACACAGTATAATTTTAGCAAGGTTTATACTCGATAAAGGCCATTTGTAACATACACAGGAAAATATTTTCATACATGAAAATCGTCATGGCCACCATCATGCTTCATACCACCGGTTCCTTCTAACCTGTGGCAATATCCCATTTGCCTCTAACCTTTCTCAACTGCCTCTATAAATAATTTATTGCATAACACAGAAAAGTTTAACCCACCGCGTCCCGGAGACGTGAATTCACGTCCTCACATGATGTGCACCCATATCCCGGAGACGTAAATTAACGCGGCGACATTGCAAGGTCCCTAATTTGCACAATTTTCAATTTTCGTGAGTGATTTCATGAGTGATTTTTGGCACATATACACGGGACACCTTCCTCTTTTCCTCTACAAGATGCCAAGCAGGGACAGTGCCTTACACCGCATAACCTCTCCCCCCCCCCCTGCACGCCATTGTCTCGGCAATTCACCTGTTACCAGTGACCTGGCCAATAAAGACATTCAGGTCCAGAGTGATTCCCCAATTGATGACAATGTGGAGGACAAAGTTTACATAGCATTAGAGGAAGAAACAGTCAGAAATGATGATCAGGTAATGTGGGAAAAGAAGGTCAAGAATGGTGATGAGTTAGTGAGTGAAACAATGCTTATAATGCCTATATTACTGTTTGAAAACCAATATACTCATGTACTACATATAAATTCGTACCAAGTAAATAAATAAATACTGTTTATGAGTGGATAAAGTAGTTAACTTCCCATAGAACTCGTTTTCTTTGGTGCCAGCCTGTTAGAAAACCCAGTCAGGTAAGGAGGTACTCGTACCTAGATCGATTATTTTAAACCTCAGGTGAGCGATTTCTCTATGAATTTTTGATGTTTCTCACCAAAAGCAGATGTTTGAGCCAAAAAAAAAAAAAGGTCCGAAAATGCTGGGACTGGGGCGTACCACTGCCCAGAAAACGTCGGGATGGGGCAGGTTAAGCAAGGCCTAGACACAATAAAACGCATAAGTAATTAAAAAACACAAATTCTTACGGTCAAAGTCGATGGTATCCATTCCGATTCACTTAGCTCATCCGACTCAATGTGACTAAATGCCGAATCGGCACTTTCAGTTGGAAAATATTTTAATTTTTTTTGCCAAGGAGGTTCATACACACCTAATTATCTGAATTAGGGTAAAAATTATTTTGCTTAATATAACTTAATTTAAAAATTAGGTTTCAAAGCAAAAATGCGTCAATGTTAACAGATATTTCCTCTTCAGATCGTCAGCATGCCTTGACAGACTTCTGTTTTGCATAAATATTCATTTTGAGTACAAATAAACGTATTTGCACTGTAAATTGATATTTATACAAAAGTCTATCAAGGCGAGTTATCACTCAGATTCCTGATTTTCTGTTAATAATTAAATTAAACACATATTTCTTTACTGGCTTTCTTATAATTAGGCTTGTAAATGTATATGGTGATGAAAATATTAAAATATTTTCCAATTAAAATTGCCGATTCGGTCCAAGTTCAAAATCATGTTCGGTGATTGCGTGTTTGTATCTTGGTCAGCTAATGAGTGGTTGGCAAACCTTGTGGTGTTCCATTCTTTGCGCATTCTCCCCATTTTCCTCGGCTTTTCTGATCTTCTATCATATCCTCCACATTCTCATCAACAACTGTCTAACCATCCATTCTTACTGCTGTAGCTAGCAAAATACCGCTGAATTCGAAAGGAGTGTCTGATAATGATGAGAGGGGGAGCTTTTAGCAGTCTCCGCTAAACTTGAGAATCGCTAGACTCGCATTGCGCTGAACTCGGGTACCCACTGTACTTGATTGAGATGCCATCACTATGAATCTATGATCACTCCACAGTCCAAAGTTCTATTGGCTTAGAAGCACTATGACACTATCGATTTGACTGTTTAAATGATGATTTAAAATGCTTCTGACCTAAAGTGACCAGTAACAGAAAATAAATAATGGATTAACGGAAATTTTAACAGAAGTTAACGATAATCTATTAACTTTAAAAAATTAACGGATTAACGCATTAACAAAAAAATTAGCTCCGTTATTAATGGATTAACGATTAATGTGTTAATGCCTGCCACTGATGTATATATATATATATATATATACATATATATATATATATATATATATATATATATACATATATATATATATATATATATATATATATATATATATATATTATATAGTGGATTCTCAAATTTTGACAGTTTAGAATTTGATGATTCAAATTTCAATGCATTTTGGAGTGGTCTGCCTACCTTACTTTTCGATGCAAATTCACGAATTTCGATGCTCTAGGGGGTTTCATAAGCAGAAACAAAGATCATCACCTTCTTCAGGCCAAATACTAGGATGTTGCAAGATATAACCATCCAAGAGGGTAAGGAGGAAGATGTTGACACTGCAGATGTCCAGATACTTGAGGATGATATTCATTTTGAGGAATTCGGGTTGCACACCTCCAGAGGAGGCTACTTCAGCTAAGTAGACCACCCCTTCCACACACCAGCAACACCAGCCAGCCAAGTGATAATATTCCATATCCCAAGGTTAGCACTTTACATTGTGCTGTACTGTAACTACTGTAATAAAAACTGACAGGATACTGACAAACTGTAACAAATTTTGCTGTATTCTAAACTACAGTACACTGTGGCAATACAGTGCAGAACTACAGTTACTTAACCACATTTATAGTTCATAAAGTTTACAGGGAGTGTGGGCAAAAAATCATGATTATATGTAGTGAAGTTGGGAGGCCCCAGACCCAAACTAATTTTTCCTCATAAGAAGTTTAGTTTAAATTTCGATGTTTTGAATTTCGATATGGTTTTTTGGTACATATCCCCATCGAAATTTGAGAATCCAATATATATATATATATATATATATATATATATATGTCTATCTATCTATCTATTGCCAGACGCCTCAATCCCGTTTGGGGTGGCCACAAACAAATCGCCTCCAAGTCGCCCTGTCCCCCGCCATTTCACTACCCTGCTCCCAACTCACACCCCCCCTCTCTCATATACCTCTCCACCCCATCCCTCCATCTCATCCTCGGTCTCCCCCTCCCTCTTCCACCCTCCACCTCACTCACATACACTCTCTTCGTCAGTCTTTCACCCTCCATCCTCTCCACATGGCCAAACCACCTCAGTGTGTTCCTCACAACGCTTCCTATCACATCCACATCAACACCACAACGCTCCTTTATATCCTCATTCGTCAGCCTGTCTCTCCACGTGACTCCACAAGCTCCTCTTAAATAACTCATTTCCACTGCTCTCACTCTTGACTTGTGTCCTTCCAACAACGTCCAAGCTTCACTTCCGTATGTTAGAGTTGGTATCACAATACTGTCATGTAGTAACTTTTTTACTTCCATGCTCACTTCCCTGTTTCTTATCACTGCTTTCAAGGAACCAGCAACCTTTCTTCCCTGCTGTACCCTTTCAAGCACTTCACCCTCCAAACCTCCATCCTTACTCATCACACTACCCAAATACTTAAACGTACTCACATTTTCCAATTCCTCACCATCCAACCTCGCTATACATTCACTGACTTCACCTCTCTCAAAGACCATCACTTTACTCTTCCCTACATTCACCTTTAGGTTCCGTTTCTTACACACTCTCTCAAACTCATCCACCAAGCCTTGCAGCTCCCCTTCATCTTCACTCAACAACACAGTATCATCTGCAAACAACAGTACAGGGAGTTTCCAAACACTATCCTCTCTCACCAGGGCCACTCCAACATCCACTACCCTACCTTGTACCTCTTTTATTACCCCATCCATGTACAGATTGAACAACCATGGAGACATGACACATCCCTGTTTCAAACCAACTTTCAAAGAGAAAAATTCACTTAGTTCACCATCCACACGCACTGCAGCCTTAGCACCATCATACATACTCTTCACAGCATTCAACAACTTCCCATCTACTCCATATATTCTTAACACTTTCCACAATCCTTGTCTATCCACCCTGTCATATGCTTTCTCCAAATCCATGAAAGCCGCATACAACTTCTTTCCCTTCTCTAGAAACTTTTCCACTAAAGATCTAAGAATGAATATCTGATCTACACAACCTCTTCCCTTCCTAAAGCCTCCCTGTTCTTCTCCAACTAATTTCTCTGTTCTTTCTCTAACTCTGTCTATAAGTATCCTACCATACACTTTTCCTATTATACTAAGAAGACAAATGCCCCTATGATTACCACACACTTCTTTTTCCCCTTTTCCTTTGTACAAGGGAATAATTATACCTGACTTCCAATCCTCCGGGACTCTACCTTCCTCCCAGGCCAATCTGCACATCTTCCACATCCATTCTACTACTATCTCTCCCCCATGCTTCAGCATCTCACCACACACTCCATCAATTCCTGGGGCTTTCCCCGATTTAACTTTCTTCATTGCTTCCACAACCTCTATCCTACTGATTTCTACCTGTCTTCTCACCTCCCTCCTTCTCCCAGCCATTCCCCAGCCACTTATACTCGCATTACTTCCATCCTCTACGTTCAACAATTCCTTAAAGTGTTCTCTCCATCTGCTCACTTTTTCTCCCTTCTCCACTAGTAATCTACCATGTTTATCTTTCACTCCCCTGCTAACTTCACTTCCACCCTGTCTCACTCTTTTCACTTCTCTCCAGAACATTTTCTTACAGTCCCTCCACTTTACACTCAAATTCCCTCCAAATTCCTGATCCACTCTCTTCTTACTCTCTCTTACTAATCTTTTCACCTCTCTCTTCCTTTCCACATATAACTCTCTCTTCTGCCTCTCAACTTCTTCCACGCCCCTATTTCTCATCCATTCATTGTATGCTTTCTTCTTTTGTGCCACAGCCTGTTTCACCTCTTCAGTCCACCACGCTGTTCCTTGCACCCCCCTCCGTCTTCTCTTCCTTCCACACACCACATCACATGCTGCACATATTTCTTCTGTAAATATCTTACACACACCTTCCACGTCTCCCATCTGCTCCAATTCATATTTGCCCAATCGTTCCTCCACTTCTCTCTTATACTCTGCCTTTTTCTCATCCTCTTGTAACCTTTCCACTCTCCTTGCAACTACTCCTTCCTCTCGTCTTTCCCTTCTTCTATTCCTCCATCTTACTTGCATCCTAATTCTGGCCACCACCAAGTAGTGGTCAGAAAGGCCACTCCCCCAACCTCTATAAACTCTTGCGTCCAATATACATCTTCGCATCCTTTCATCCACATACACATAATCAATCATTGCCTTCCTTTCATTCAGTTCACCACCCACCCTTCTCATCACTCGCCATGTATACCTGTGGATCATTTTATGCCTGAAGAGGGTGTTGGCTATTACCAACCCCCTCCCAGCACAGATGTCCACTAACGCACTCCCATTCTCATCTATCTCAGCAGGCACACCCCACTCACCAACTATTCCATCCACCTTCACATTACCAACTTTACCATTCATATCACCGATCAAAAACACTCTCTCATTCCTTCCAAACTTTTCCATGCACACTTCCACATTTGTCCAGAACTCTTCTCTCACTCTTCTAGCACGATCTTGCGTTGGCGCATACACACACACAATCGCCCACATTTGTATTCCAACTTTCAACTTTACCCACACAATCCTTGACCCAACTGATCCATACTGTCTTATGCTCTTCTTCCATCTTTTACTCACAACTATACACACTCCTTCCTTTGCCCTCTCATTCTCATCTACTCCTGCACATATACCCCATCCATACTCCCATTCTCTCACACTTTCTCCTCTCCATTTTGTTTCAGTTATTCCACATACATCCACTTTCGCATCCTCAAGCACCTGGACAATCTCTCTCTCTTTCACCTCATCATTCGCTCCTCTTACATTCCATGTACACATTACCAAGTCCTTTGTCCGGTCCTGGGTCGTCAACGTTTGGTCAGTCCTTGTCCGAGGCTTCTTGTTTGTTTTTTTAGTTAGTTGTTTTCCGGGGAGGGGCACTAACCCTCCGCCAACCCTTTTAGTCGCCTTTTACGACAAGCAGGGATACTGGGGGAGTATTCTTGAAAACCCCCTACCCCCAGGGGGTAGGGGGTTTAGTATATATATATATATATATATATATATACATTATACTGTATATATATATATATATATATATATATATATATATATATATATATATACTGTATATATATATATATATATATATATATATATATATATATATATATATATGAAAGGTTGTTGGTTTCTTGAAAGCAGTGATAAGAAACAGGGAAGTGAGCATGGAAGTGAAAAAGTTACTACATGACAGTATTGTGATACCAACTCTAACGTATGGAAGTGAAGCTTGGACGTTGTTGGAAGGACACAAGTCAAGAGTGAGAGCAGTGGAAATGAGTTATTTAAGAGGAGCCTGTGGAGTCACATGGAGAGACAGGCTGATGAATGACGATATAAAGGAGCGTTGTGGTGTGGACGTGGATGTGATAGGAAGTGTTATGAGGAACACACTGAGGTGGTTTGGCCATGTGGAAAGGATGGAGGGTGAAGGACTGACAAAGAGAGTGTTTATGAGTGAGGCGGAGGGAGGAAGAGGGAGGGGGAGGCCGAGGATGAGATAGAGGGATGGGGTGGAGAGAGGTATATGAGAAATGGGGGTGTGAGTTGGGAGCAGGGCAGTGAAATGGTGGGGGACAGGGTGACATGGAGGCGATTTGTTTGTGGCCACCACAGACGGGATTGAGGCGTCTGGCAATAGATAGACAGAGACATATATATATATATATATATATATATATATATATATATATATATATATATACTCTACATATATGTATATATATATACTGTATATATATATATATATATATATATATATATATATATATATATATATATATAGATATATATATATATATATATATATATATATATATATATATATATATATAGATATATAGATATAGATATATAGATATAGATATGTATATATAGATATGTATATATAGATATGTATATATATATATATATATATATACTGTATATGTAACTTGCAATACTTTGGTGATAGAAACTCCGTGTACAAACAGCTAGATAAGGAGTTTATTACAAGCTCACAGTAAAATAGTCTGCCCGTCTCGGCTGCCTGCTATGAACTGACGCAGTAACGCCGTCTGCCCAGGCTTGGGCCCTAGGAAAGCGTGCTGACCTAGCAAGTTTAGTGGGGGCATGTATGCATTGGGGGGGGGGACATATATACATCGGGGGTAGACATATTGTGGAGGGGGTACACTACTCCCCCGGGTAGCTGAGATGGTGTCTCCTGACACCAGGAGTTAAATGGTGTTTGATTATAGTAGTAAGGCAGGACCGGGAGGTGTGTACAAGGGATAAGTATGATACAGGGGCAGTAGGGGAGACATGGCCATGTTGAGGGGAGGGAATTAGAAGGATATATACATATAAGATATACAAGGATTAAGACATAATGGGAATTACACAATAATAGTTTGAGACATGATAAACAAGGAGTAGATATGAGAGTTCCATTGTTGTTCTTCCTTCAATTTTTTTTTTTTTTTCTTTTGTATGTTCTGTAGGATACACTGGCACTCAGTAATGCATTAAAGAAATACCATCATTTTCTAGTAGGCAGAGTTCTGTTCACAGGTTGGTTAATTGTCAGATGGCATTGGTAGTCACTGAATGTGAGGGCACTAAGTACGGGGAGTTTCTACGTCGTGTGTAGGGCGTACTATGCCTGTAGCGACTCTGATTTCCTGGAGTCGACGGTCCATTTTTCTGACATAACAATGCACTGCACATATGATGAGTAGAAAACCTATGAAAGCGATAACCACAGGGGGAAACACAACTGTTGGATGAACCCATGAACGGCTGAAGGCCAGAGAGAATTGATCCATAATGAAATCACTGTCATTGAGGAAGGTTAGCATGCGCAAGTTAGGGGAGGTGATGGTAATGTTGGCAGATGGTAGGGTTGAAGGCATGTCGATTGGTTGAAAGATGTCATAGGAGTGTGTACAAACAGCTAGATAAGGAGTTTATTACAAGCTCACAGTAAAACAGTCTGCCCGTCTCGGCTGCCTGCTATGAACTGACGCAGTAACGCTGTCTGACCAGGCTTGGGCCCTGGGAAAGTGTGCTGACCTAGCAAGTTTAGTGGGGTACCCCCTCCACAATATGTCTACCCCCGATGTATATATGTCCCCCCCCCCAATGCATACATGCCCCCACTAAACTTGCTAGGTCAGCATGCTTTCCCAGGGCCCAAGCCTGGGAAGACGGCGTTACTGCGTCAGTTCATAGCAGGCAGCCAAGACGGGCAGACTATTTTACTGTGAGCTTGTAATAAACTCCTTATCTAGCTGTTTGTACACGGAGTTTCCTGGGCCTCAGTGGCTATTATCGTCGCTTCATACGGGATTATGCAAAGATCGCCGCTCCTCTGACCCACTTACTCAAGCAGAATGTGCCCTTTGTTTGGACTAATGACCAGTCACAGGCTTTCCAAAAGCTAAAGACAGCTCTTGTAAATGCCCCTGTTCTAGCGTTCCCTGATTATACCACACCCTTCCTTCTCTGCACAGACGCCTCAGGCACTCTACTTGGTGCCGTTTTGATGCAACTCGATGAAGCATCAAGGAAGCGCATAACAGCGTATGCTAGTCGCACCCTTACAACCGCTGAACGTAACTACAGTGTCACAGATCTCGAAGCGCTAGCGGTAGTCTGGTCCTTGAAACATTTCAGAGATATAGTCTGTGGTTATCCAGTGCATATCCAAACAGACCACCTTCCACTATGTGATTTGTTCAAGAATCGCAACCTAACAGGTAGACTAGCTAGATGGTCTGTGATCATCCAGGACTTTAATCCCACTTTTCAATATGTACCAGGCAAGTTGAATGTAGTCGCAGACACACTCTCACGTCACGTAGCAGCAGCTATAACATCACTGCAGCCTGAAGTAACTGAAAACACTACACTAACGTCAGAAGTTGTTCGAAACTTTCAGCGCCAAGACCCCATGTGTTCCAAAGTCATTTATTTCCTAGAATCTGGCGATGCCTCGACCTTACCTACTCTGCCAGCATCACTAGATGAGTTCATGCTAGATGATGATCTCTTGTACAGGAAAACACTGCTAACAGGCAAAGATATGCCCAATCGCGAAGTACGCCAACTTGTTGTCCCCACTGCCCTGATACCAAAGGTTCTTCATATTGTTCATAATACTCCTCAAGCTTCCCATCCAGAAAGACCAATGCTTGCGCCAAGCACGTCTCAAATACTATTGGCCAACCTTGCGAGGCGATATCAATGCCCACTGTGACTCTTGCCTCTCCTGCCACCGCCACAAAGGATCAACCGGCTTACCAGCACCTCTCTTACAATACCCAATCCCGTCACGACCATGGGAAACTGTCTCAATCGATCTCTTAGAACTCCCTCTCACAGAATCTGGAGCTGAGTACTTGTTCGTAGCAGTCGACCACTTCTCCCGCTACTGTGTCCTTGTACCCCTCTCTGACAAGACCGCGAAGAGCGTTGCACGTGCCTTTGTAGATCACGTAATTTGCCCGTTCAGTACCCCTCATACCATTCTTACTGACAACGGTACAGAGTTCAACAATAGTCTTCTCGATGAGATCTGTCGCCACTTTCATACCAGTAAGTGCAATGTCGTGCCTAACCATCCGGCTTCCAGTGGCCTTGTAGAACGCCACAACCGAAAAATCTTATAGTGCCTCAGACATCTAGGCTCCCATAGTTCGTCCTGGGATGACTGGATTCCCCAAGTGGTGTCCTCCATCAATAGCTCCATCAATGCATCCATTGCTGAATCTCCCTTCTTCGTCCTCTTTGGCTTTGACAAGGACCTCCCATACTCTCTCTTATCCTTAAAGCCAGAACCCATCTACAACATGGATGATTATGTTAAACTAAAATTGGCCAACTTCCAGACAATCCACCAGTATGTCCAATCCACTTTGGCTTCCTCTCAGGAGGACATGCTGCAGCGCCAACATAAGTCCGCCTCTCCTATCACTATCAATGTAGGCAATCTTGTCTTTGCTCATTCCCATATGCGTTCCTCTAAGTTGGATGCCAAATTTACAGGGCCCCACTGCGTCCTCACTCAACAAGGCAACAAATTTCACCTCCAGGACCTGTCCACGTCGATGACTTAAAGCAAGCACCCCGTGGCCTCGTGTTGGAAAAGTCACTTACACAACCTCCTGCCCCCTCTTCCCCTCCTCCTGTCCCTCAGTCTACCTTGTCTCCACCTATCCCTCAGTCTCCTTCATCTCCACCTCCACCTGCTCATTCATCAATCAATATCGGTCCAAACTTCGCTCTGCCCATCACCCTCTTCACGACCTCCCCCATTAACTCTACCCTGATTTTCTAGGTACGATGTTAGCGATCTCCCTGCTGGCAGTGCTGACCCTCCTGGGGTCTGGGTCAGGTCGGGACGATGGTGGAGTACGTCCCGGGGCCTTGGTCGGCTCGGGAGGCGAGGTAATGCTTATCGAAGACGTAGCCTCTTTGCGCTACGATCTTGCGTCCCTGGCCGACGTAGCCATTGCCCTACCTGCCTCCGCGCACCAGCTCCGCGGAATCAGGACCCATCTCACGGCCCTCATGGGGACACACAACCCGAACGAGTATCTCTTTAACCTTTTCCTCCCACTCTCCTGGCACTTGCAATACATACGTAACAGATTCACTGAGCTCAATGACACATTTTCCATTCAGACACCCGTGGGTCGTTCTCGTGTGAAACGAGGTCTCTTTGACTTCGGCGGTGAGATTCTGAGTGGCTTGTTTGGCGTTGCTACAGCCCGTGACATTTCTGGCTTCAAATCTGATCTCACTCATTTAGCTTCAGCCCTAGAATCACAACGCCGCGTCATTAAAATCCAACACACTATGTTACAGAAGCTCACAACCCAACTCAATGAAGTCACGTCCACTCTAAACAATTTCACCGATATCTTACAACGCCACCTTTCAGATCTCAACGTTATTTCTCAGTTCTTCTACCTCAAACTCAACATGGATCTTCTCCAACTAGCCAATGACTCTCTCCTGTCTCAAGTCTCTGCCTTGGTTCGTTTCCTGGTTGATGCTATCAATGGACGTGTCACTGCCGACTTAGTACCTGTCTCAGCTCTCCGTTCTGTCCTGGAATGGGCTCACTCCACCTTCGGTCTCTCCCCAGTCCTCCCCTACTCCTCCCTTGAATATTATTATCCTGTTCTTGTAGCCACTCTTCTCACCACATACGTCATCATCCATATTCCTCTCCGTTCTGCCATAACCTTTCCCCTTTTCCACATCATTCCCTTCCCTTTCCGCCTCAACAACTCTTTGTTACAGGTGTCTGTTCCTTCAGAATATTTCCTCCTCTCCCATGATCATCTTTCCGTTGCCTTCCTTTCTTCCACAGACCTCCAGCAATGTTCCTCCCTTCCTCCGACCTCTCGTCTCTGTGCTGCCCTAGCAAGTTTAGTGGGGGCATGTATGCATTGGGGGGGGGACATATATACATCGGGGGTAGACATATTTTGGAGGGGGTACATATATATATATATATATATATATATATATACTCTACATATATATATGTATATATATATACAGTAATCACTCCAATATCCGACGTAATAGAGCCATAGGTAGGTCCGGATATTAGTTCTGTCCGGATATTGGGCCCCAGCTTATGGACTTGTACTTATGGACCCTAACTCAGAGAAACACCTATACAACTCCCTCTGGACATGCATAGCACCTATTTAACACCCAAATCACACCAATAAGGCACATAAATGACTGAAATAAATGCAATAGACACATAAAATGAGGGTTTAGAAGTATGTTCATACATTAATAAACATTCTGGTGACTGGCTCCTGCACTGGTACTTATGGACCCTAACCTAGCCTGACTCAGAAAAACACCTTCCTACTGCACATGCCTAGCTCCTAACACCCTATTCACACCAATAAAGGACATTAAAGAGTGAAATGAGGTAAGTATAGTATGGAAAAAAAGTACAGTATGAAACATTCTTATGTTCGGATAGTGGGGATGTTCGGATATTGGGCGTCCGGATATTAGAGTGATTACTGTATATATATATATACTCTACATATATATATATATATATATATATATATATATATATATATACAGTATATATATATATATATATATATACACACACTCTCTCTCTCTCTCTCTCTCTCTATATATATATATGTAGTAATCCCTGTACTTTCCGGACACCCACTTTCCGGACATTGTGGGCCTAGACCTTCGGAACTCAAAAATGGCCAAAAAAAGAAAAAAAATCCCCCCAAAATCCGAATTTTTTCCCACCCGTAAATTGAAATTGCTGCGTGGCATCGAACAGCTGTTACACCAAGGACCCTTCACTCCTTCCTTTCTCCCCCCTTCCCCCTCCCCTGTCAGGGTTGTCATTTGGTATTTTTCATTACCAAATGTGGGCCAATTTGGTAACGAAAAATTTGTTTCGTAATGAATCAGAATAATGCACTACCAAACAGATTTTTCACATGAGTGTTGATACACAGGATGGAAATGGTGGATTGTTTGCTCTCTCTGATTAATCTGCTAGCCTATATAGCATGAAAGTAATCAACATGCTGTTAATTATAAGAAGAGTAATTACATGAATTTCCACTTGTATAGATAAGTAGTGAAGAATAAATGCCAGCTTAATGAATTTGGTAATGAAAAGTTAAATTTGGTAATGAAAATTGAGTAGTTTGGTAATGTGGCCATTGCGATCTGGCAACTCTGTTACCCCATCATCAACAGTCACAGCCTAACTCCAATCGAGAGTAGATGCTTATCGTAATGGAAGCCACATGTGCTCGTTTTTTGTGAATAAAGAGTGAATAAACTGCAATACCTTGCTGCTAGACCTTTGGGAATTTACAGTGTTGTGCAGTGTTAAGAAATTAGAATGCAAAGGTTTAACTGTGGAGTGCACACTGGCGGTTGAAACTGGCGGTTGAAACTGGTGTGATGCAATTAACAATGTGCAGTGTTAAACAGTTATAATTCACAGTGTAAAGAATTACTGTAAGTGCAGCACAACACTGGATTACTGTATGTGCTTCAAGAGCATTTTCACCACTGCCAAAGCCAGAGAAGGCAGCTGTAAGTACGAGTACCCTGGCTGAGGTTCAGCCACTTCTAATTCCTCATTCTTTGCTTCCTTTTCATTTATTTCATGCTTTATGTCCATTATTTGTATGAATAAGGTCTTATATAGGTTTAAATAGGTGCTATGCATGTCCAGTAGCGAGTTGTATAGGTGTTTTTCTGAGTCAGGGTAGGTTAGGTTCCATAGGTACAAGTCCAGGAGGCTGGGGCCCACTTTCCGGATGGGACCACATTCCGGACATGCTTTTGGCTCTGTTACATCAGAAAGTGGAGGGATTACACTATATATATATATACAGTGTATATATATATATATATATATATATATATATATATATATATATATATATATATTCTCAACAAAAGACAAAGAGAAGAAAAAAGAGAAACATGGATCAACTTAAAGAAACCATCAAAAAAGGAAAAAGTCTGAAACAGGTCCGAAATAAAATGGCACTTGGAAAGCAACAAATTACATCACTAAAAGACAAAAACGGTGAAGCCATTAAATGCAGTGATATGATGCTGAAGCAAGTTGAAGAATTTTACAAAGAACTGTATGCATCAAAGACGGTAATACCAATAGCTAACTTTTCTGTTGACACAAGTGAAATACTTGAGATAACACCAGACGAAGTAAATATTTCTCTTAACCCCTAATGCGCGGACAATGGACAGCCGACACCCCCCCCCCCGGGTGGCGGGGTTCGATCGCGGTCTGAGTACCTGTAGGAAAATATTAGCCAAAAATCAGAGATTAACCCTAGAACATTATACTTGGTATGGCAGATAGTACTTACATTCAGCTTTCTCCAGAGACAGGTGTTGAGCCTTCTTGGACTACCCAAGGACTTGTGGAGACTTGCAAAGATGGTAACCAAATCTTCACTTTCACACCTCCAGCAACCCGGTTTCCCCTCTACCACAGCCTCATTCTGTCACAGTAAACTTTATACTACAACGCACAGGTAGTTTGGAATCCGTATTTGTATAATAAGCATTGAAAATAAGGCTAAAATCAATGAAGCGTACAGCCAACATGCAGCGCGGCGGCGGTCTTCCCGTCACTCAACAAACATTTCCATTTTCACAGCTAAAAACACGTGTACTACATAATTTTCAATATTATTACTTCCCAAAAGATCACCGCAGCACGCTTTTTACTCTGCCTTATGCCCGTCACTTTATTCTCGTTCCTGTCGGCCGCTCGCACTGACTCGGAAGAGCTAGAACTCGCCATAATGTCACTTTGAAAGCCTGTGGTAAACCAACGCTAAACAGGGGCAAACCATGCGAAAGAAAGCTAGTGTGACAACTGCGGAAACAAGCGTTTCCTATTAGCATAAACTGCTTGTGAGAGGAGAGCACAGATTTACAGTTCTGAGCAGTCAGAGCGCTGCCATGTATCACAGCCAGGCTGGCCGGGCTGTGGTGGGGGGGGAGGGGGGGAAAAAACGCTATACTTGGCAACAACGGAGGTCAGTAGTACAAAGGTAAAGTATGCTAATTGTAGCTAAAGGGTGGTGGTATTGATAGACAATACCAGCTGGAACATCCTTCCCCGTGTTTATTCAAAATTAACTCAAATCGCAAACGCGACGATCCGCCGTTATGTTCTTTTTGGCAAGCGTCGCAAACGCGACGCCCCGTGTTTTAGGGGTTAAAAATATGAAAAGAGGGAGAAGATGGAATAGTAGCAGATTTACTGTTGGATGCAGGAGCAGAAGTACAAAACAGGCTTGCTCACTTATTTACCCAATGTATAAAATAGAATAAAATTTCCAAAACATGGTGTAATGCAATTGTTGTTCTACTTTATAAAAAAGGCGACTCAAAAGACCTTAGTAACTATCGACCCATTAGCTTGCTATCAGTCATTTACAAACTTTTCACTGAAGTTCTTACAAACAGAATAGCTACAAATTTGGAGGAAAACCAACCTCGTGAACAGGCAGGGGCAGGATTCCAATGTGGGTATTCGACCACTGATCATCTGCACACAATGAATCAGCTAATTGAGAAAACTACGGAATATAATAAACCACTGTGCTTAGGTTTTGTTGATTACGAAAAGGCTTTTGACTCAGTGGAGCACATAGCAATTATAAATTCATTGCGAGAACAAGGAGTGAATGAGAACATTGTAAAACTGCTCGAAAACATGTATAAAGAGGGAACTGCTACAGTTAAATTACATAAGGACTCAGAGAAAATTAAGATTGAGAAGGGCGTGCGTCAGGGAGATACAATTTCACCAAAGTTATTTACAGCATGCCTAGAAAGTATTTTCAGAAAGCTAGACTGGGAAAACAAAGGAGTAAACATAGATGGAGAAAAGCTAAACCATTTAAGATTTGCAGATGACATTGTCCTAATCTCAGAAAAAGCAGAGACGTTGCAAGAAATGTTAAATGACCTGAACAGAGAAAGTCTCAAAGTAGGGCTAAAGATGAACTGGAATAAAACTAAAGTAATGTTTAATCCTCAAACACCAAAGAGCATCATAAGAATAAGTGGAGAAATTCTTGAAGAAGTTGAGGAGTACAATGACCTGGGACAAATACTAAAATTAATGAAAGATAATGATATCGAAATAAAAAGACGCATTACAATTGGATGGAAAGCTTTCGGTAAACATAGAGACATTATGAAAAGTAGCTTGCCAGTTTGTATGAAACGAAAAGTATATAACGAATGTATAATTCCAGCTATGACGTATTGTTGTGAGACTTGGAAACTAACAAAATCGATGGAAAATAAATTAATTCGTTCTCAGAGAGCAATGGAAAGGTCAATTTTGGGAATATCTTTAAGAGATAGGAAAAGATCAACTTGGGTGAGAGAGCAGATTAAAGTCAAAGATATAGAAGTTATAAAAGAACAGAAATGGAGGTGGGCAGGCCATGTAGCAAGAACAAGGGATAATCGATGGAGCAAGAGGTT